>NW_027311909.1:0-300000 GCF_040954645.1 Diabrotica undecimpunctata | reverse complement strand
TGTTGGTGCGGCCATCCTTACACGCAATACATCCTTAAAATTTAAATTCAATCCCATTACTTCGTCATACACTGCGGAGTTGTTTGCAACGTTACAAGCACTTATCCACATAAAAGAGTCGAAACAGTCCCCGTCTCTCATAATAACCGATTCAATAAGCTCACTTCACACTATCAAACGTTTATATACCAATAATCCAATTGCTTCACATATCAAATCAGAAATAGAGATTCTAAATAATAATAAGATCACTGTTGACTTTATGTTTGTTCCATCACATTCAGGTATACAAGGAAATGAAGAACCAGATGAACTAGCTCGCTTAGCATCCTTCAGCCAGGACTCCATTCTTATTAATGAGGTTTCTTCAGATGACTTTAAGTCAAAAATAAAACATAAAGTATTAAGTGCGTGGCAAAATAAGTGGAGTACATCACAAAATAAACTCAAGGAAATCAAACAATTAGTGAAACCGTGGCTCCATCCCACAGTGAATAGACACGACCAAGTGAGAATAACACGTTTGCGACTAGGACACAGTAACTGTACACATAAACACCTCTTTACGCGAACTGTACCGCCAATGTGTGAAAATTGTCAAGTAACACTCTGTGTGAAGCATATACTAACTCAGTGCAAAACATATGAAGCAGCAAGAAAGAAGCACACTATCCCAAATAATATAAAGGAAGCTCTAGGATAAAACATGACCATTAAAAACACAATAAGTTATCTTAAAGACTCAGGACTGTATCAATTATTGTAATTTTTTCTAACTTCACCTGTATTATATTTTTTAGGTCGCTAATAACCCTAGTGGTTACAGCGTAAATGAATAAATAAAAAAATCATTATATTTACCTTATTTGAACTGGTTTCTATGAAACATGCAATATGAGTTCGATCAGATATATGAGTTGAACAATGGTTGGATCTCGAGAATTAAGTAATAGAAAAACTTACCGTAAACCGTAATCCAATTTATTAAAAATGATTAACCTTTTCACTGCGGCTAGTTATAAAAGTGGTATGGTTTCCGGTGCGGTTGTTTCATGCCTGTGCTGATCAACACGGTTGCCGCAGTCAGTCGATGAAGTACTTTGGCGTATAAATACGGTGCGCGAATTATAACTTTGTGTTTTGAAAAGGAGTTTTTAAAAATTATTGTATTTACTCTTTGAACATACAAATTTATAATAATTATATAACAAGATTTATCTACCAAAAGTTAACAAACAAAAGTTACCAAGCAAAAGTTTACCAGACAAAAGTTATATTAATTGAATTGTCCCTCTATTTATAATATTGTATTACGTAGTTTCTATTGTCCTACAATGTGCAGATTCTGTGGAATCCAGTGGCGTAACTCCTCCCTCACTAAGTCCGAAAAATAATGGAGTTATTTTTGGGATACTGGTTTGTGGAATCTTCTTCAATGCCGGAATATTCTTGTAATTCTATTTCATGCTCGTTCCGTTGTTTTGATCTTCTTTGTTAATAATATACAGAATGATCAAGATTAGAATAACTGCTATGACTGAGGTGGTCACCACTGGAGTCGTATGCAAAGGAATATTTGTTCCTCTAATTGGTACTAATTGTTTGGCCATATTATTAATTGCGTAAAGATTTTCAAAGTCAATTTTGGTAATATTATGGCTCTGGAATTTTTGTATATTATCTGTGGAAAAATATTTTATTTTTGGTAAAATTACAGCTTTCCCTCTATGAATTTTGATATTGTTATTAAATTTCAGTTGGTTGATTATCACTTCACAATCTTCTGGTATACTGATGAGAGATGGACTGTATACTTCGAAAATTTGGTCTCTCTTGCACTTTGATTGGACTCGTTCTGATGTCGATGGCATTATCAATATTTCATTATTAGTTACTTGTTCGATAATGGATTCTTGAAGAGTGACTTCTGTGGTAAAACATTGGGTTGAACTTTGACCATTGAGGAAACGCAAGGTGCAATTTTCTTGTAGTATGGTATCTTCTTTGCAATATTATGTTTCTTCTAAAATGGAACATTCTTCTTTTTGTAGGTGCGTCTCGTCGGAGGTTCGTGCCAAATAAGGGTATGTGGGAGTAAACATCTTGTTATTTTGAAATATTGGGTAAATATGATAAAAATCAAGGGCATTTGGTTTTAGGATAGGAATGTGAGTAGCAAAGATCAATTCTGAACTTGAAAAAGTTACTTGTGTCCCTAATAGCATGTAATATGTTAAAATATTTATAAATTTTGGAATTTGAGAAGGTTGGTAAATACTGTGCAAATATTTAATCATATCCTGAATTTCTTGACTCGAAATAATTGAACTATGTAATGTGTTTAATTTTGAAAACATAATTCCATTTGCTATATTTTCAATAAAATCTATCATATTCTGACAATCTAAATTTATCTGACTTATGGTACCTTGAAAAGTAATATAATTTTCCAAACTGTTTATAGTACTTTGAATTTCTAATTGGAACTTTTGTAAGTTATGTTGCAGTTTTTCTTGGTTTTGTCAAAGTATTTCTAGAGATTTGTTGTAATGATCAATTAGTTTTTTATATAAACATATTTGTAAGTTCTTTATTGCTTTATCATATCTATCTCCGTCTTCTGAAACTAAATTTCCAAATAAGTATGTATTAACTTTACCTAGGACATCAATTAGGCCTCTTTTTGATCGAATTTGGGGATAGGTGCTTTCTAATTTTTTCTCTAATGTATTAATTAAAACTTCTGTTCTTTCTAACATGTTTTCTGCCAATCCATGATATGAAATAGGATTTGAGGTATTAACTTTCACTACATTAGTTTTTATTATTTGAAAATTAACTTTAAGAGATTCTACTTGTCTAACTATTTCTTTTAAGTTTATATAATGGATAAATGTATGTTTCCTATAAATTAATCTACATGTGCCTAAATTAATTGAGAGTAAAAGTTTTTCGAGAGGTGTTATATTAATATCGATATCAACTCTAACCTGGTTGGACGTCTGGTATATCATCTGTATCAGGGTCAAGACGATTATTGTCTTCATTTTGTTGAACCTGCAAAACGTTTCTTAAATTAGATCTGGGTTTGCGAACTGTGCTTTTATGATACAATCCTTTATCTATTATCACTATAGGAAGTGCTTTATTGCGATTTCTACTCTTAATGTGTTGAAATGACTTGAATTAGTTACACTGTTTTATCAAACTTAATTACAATTGAAATTAACATTTTAATACATAAAATAATAATGGACTGTACATGTCTTCAATGCGGGACGTCAGACGGCCGCTAGCAGAGAGAGGGCTTGTTGTAGTTGACTTCTCGCAGTTGGCTGGAACACCATGTTGCCATGTTGATTTAAGTTTTCTCCATATTCCCCGCCTTGAACGGTTGGTTCAGTAATACTGATAGCGGACAGATCTTAGTGACAGCTCCTTTTAAAGTTCCCTTCGACGTCCTTACTGTAACGACTCGTACTACGCCGTCTGGACCTGGGTGAACTTCACTGATTCGTCCTAAAATCCATTGACATGGAGAAACATTCGCATTTCTGATGGTGACCAATGTACCCAAATTCTAAATTGGGTACCTTTTGTTTGCCTTTAAATCTGCTTTGAAGGCTAGAAAGGTAAGAAGAGACCATTGCTTCCAAAAACTTTGCTGCAATTGTTGAAGCAGCTGAAATCTTGTTAACTGGTTCAGCTTTACCGTTTCACCAAAAGCTGGACCAGGAACAGCAGTATGCGATCTTCCAATCAAGAAGTGAGATGGGGTTAAGAGTGAAAAGTCATTAGGGTCTGAGGACATAGGGTAAACGGGACGGGAATTTACCGTAGCTTCAATTTGTGTCAGTATCGTTACAAATTCTTCATACGTTAATAAAACATTTTTAATTGTCCTTAGTAAGTGATGTTTTACACTTTTAATGTTAGATTCCCACAATCCTCCAAGTGACGGAGAATTCGACGGAATAAAATGCCATTGAATATTTTTATTTGTGAAAAAGTTTGAAAATGTATCATAAGAGGTAGACAAAAACTTAAATAATATATTTAACTCATTTTTTGCACCTACAAAATTAGTCCGATTATCCGAATATATGTGAGATGGTTTACCGCTGCGAGCAGCAAATCTTCAAAATGTTGCGATAAATGCTTCGGACGTAAGAGCAGTGACTAATTCTAAATGAACTGCCTTTGTACTGAAACAGATGAACAAACAGATATATGCTTTATACGTTTTACAACCACGACCTTTGCGATCTTTAAGGACAAAGGGTCCTCAAAAATCAACACCAGTGTGATCAAATGGAAATGAAATAGTTACTCTAGATTGAGGTAAATCGGCCATAAATGGAGTAATTTGAGTTGGTTTAAATTTATGACATGTTATGCAATTTCTTACAACAGATTTGACTGCATTCATGCCTCCTGTTGTCCAATATTGCTGTCTTATAGTATACAATAATAATTCGGGACCTGCATGAAATAAATTTAAATGTTCATCCTCAATAAGCAACTGAGTAAGCCGATGCTTACCATTTAATAAAAAAGGATGTTTGTGGTTACAATCTAACCCAGAAGGGGTTAATCGACCACCTAGTCGTAACAAATTATTACCATCAATAAATGGCGACAAAGCTAAAAGTTTGTGATTTCGTTTGACTTCTTTATTAGCTTTGATTAATTGTATTTCTTCCTGAAAACATTCATTTTGAGCTAATTTAATTAAACTTAATCGACCTTTTTCTAATTCATCTTGTGATAACAAGGGGATGTACTGGTTTTTGCGAGAGACATGATTGCTGGATGTTGCATCTGGTAGTTTTCTATTTTTGCTAGAATTAAGTGAGTTCCTTAAGTATCTTAAACAATAACTGTGTACCCGCAACAGTTTACGAAAAGTAGAAAATTTATTAAAAATAATAAAGTGATCTGTTCTTGAAATTAAGGAGATTGATTTTTGTTTGATTTCTGGAATAATAATAGAATCTGACTGTTTAGATGGTGGAGGAATAAAAGAGCAATCCAGTAAAAATATAGGACTATTCCACCAAAGACGTTGATTAAGTAACTCATGGTGATAAGAGCCTCTTGAAGCAATATCAGCTGGGTTATCCTTTGATGCAACATAATGTCATGAATGACTTTGTGAGAGACGTTGAATTTCACTAACTCTATTGCCTACAAAGACTTGAAGATTACTTGGATCTGAGTATAACCAATGTAGCACAATTTGTAAATCACACCAATAAATTGGAAGTATAGAAACCCTTATTGCTTCTATAACTGACTTCATTAATTTTGCCAATAAAACAGCTCCACATAATTTTAATCTTGGAATTGTAAGTAGTTTTATAGGAGACACCTTTGTTTTAGAACATAGTAAACGAACTGTAATTTTTCCAGAGTTGTCGAAGCACCTGATACACAACCGCACTGTAAGCATTAAACGATGCATTGCTAAATCCGTGTATCTCGTATCGTTGATGCGATTCAGTTAAAATAAATCTGTTCAATTGAAATTTATTTACCAAATGTAATTTGAACTTAAATCGATTCCAGTCCTCTACTAATTCTGTGGGAATTTGATCATCCCAATTCAGTTTTTGTTTCCATAACTTTTGTAATAATATTTTGACCAAAATGATACATGGACTAAAAGTCCGAATGGATCATAAACTTTTGCAATCTCTGACAAGATCTGCCTTTTTGTATTTATTGTTTTTTGTTGTTCTGGAAGATTGTAATTGTAAAATATCGAGTTTAGGAAGCCATTGTATTCCTAGTGTCTTTACAGGATTTGAATTTCCCAAGTTTAAGACGCTAAGTTCATCGGCACACACACACACACACACACGCAGTGATCAACCCTGCCCCTAGGAACATGTGTATACCAATGTAAGAATGGGATCCACATGTCCGAAGATCAAACCGGTCACACCTCGCTAGTCGAAGTGGTACCTATCTGACCCCCAGGCTTTTTCACCACCCCTCCTCATCGTGTGACTTACGTGAGGAGGCTTATGATCTGAAATTTACTTAAGATGCCCTGGGTAATAGGACATCCTCGGTTTTTAGTGAATGTGGTTATGCCACCTAACTGTAGGGGTAGCCCCATCTTGTCTTTTCTCCCTATTTACTTTACTGACTCTATTGATTTTACTCTAGCTTTACGTCGGGACTTGAGTCCCTAAAAAAAAAAGAAAAAAGAGCGTGTATTCCGACCATACAGCCATCAGCCTGAGCTGATGACTCTATCTCCGGAAAAGAGTGTGTGCTCGGTCACTCAGCCGCCGATTTGACAAAATAAATTTTGTTCTCCTCGCCGGCTGAGCACTCGAGAGGGGTCCGGCCACCAAGCCCATGTATGCCGCACATGACCTCAGTGCTCGGATTTCCCGAGTAGATCTTTCATTCGATCTGCCTTAAGGGCCTAGTCCGCGGAGCGGTATATAGAAGGCCTGACGGGCCCCTTCTATATTTGCTATATAAGGTAAATTTACGTTAAACGGTTTAATGAAAAGTATGAATATAACAATATGAATTTACGTTATTTAATCAGAAAACACATTTTTTTTTTTTGTTGACTTCCTTGTGGCTTCGGGACTATAAAATGCCTGGGCAACAATTCTTTCCTTTTTTCCTTAATCCTATTTGTGTGCGTGTATTGGGGTGTGCATTCCCAAGTGTATAATGCTCTCACACACCCCGGTGTATATTGGACTTATAATTACCTAAAAACCTAAAAAGAAAAGCGTACCCTCTCGCCAGAGTTTTTTTGGTGTGTTTTCTGATTGACTGCATTTCTTTGTTTGTTTTTCTTGCAACCATCTCATTCTTTATTTATTCGTTCAGGTTCTCCCTATATCGAGCTATCTGTTGTTTTGGTCTTCTGTGTACCGTCCTTATGTTTTCATTGTAGTTAGTCAGCTCTCTTAACATTCTGCTTGGGTGGTTTCTTAGTCCGTTGAAAATTTCATATGCTCTCTCGTCTAGCGTGCGTAGGATTCTTGTTTGTCCTGAGTCTCTATATACGTATCTCAAGGGTACGTACCTTGGTATCTTGAGGGCATCTCTGACTATTTGATTCTGAGTGGTCTGTATCTTTTTCCTGTTTGTTTTACAGGTGTGTCCCCACGCTGCGGATGCATATGTTAGGACTGGCAGGATAATACTATTCGCAACCCTGATTTTGGTTTAAAATCGTAGTTTACTTTTCCTTCCAATAAGTGTTGAGAGCTGACTTTTCAACGCTTTGGCTTTGCGTATTTGCTGATTGATGTGCTCAGTGAACGTTAGCTTCTTGTCTAGATGTACCCCTAGGTATTTAGCCTGGTTGGTCCAGTCTACTGGGGTGTTTTCAATTGTAATTTCGCGATTTGGTGCACTTCTTCTGTGACTAAACATTACAGCCTGTGTTTTGTCTGGATTTAGGGCTATTTTCCATTTTATGCACCATCTTTGGAATCTGTTTAGTGCTCTTTGCAGATGATTAGCTGCATGATCCGGATTTCTCCAGCTAACAGCTATTGCTGTGTCGTCAGCGTAAAGACTCAACAGAGAGCCTGGCTCTTTTGGCGTGTCGGCCGTATAGATGGTGTACAGGTAAGGAGACAGCACCGCTCCCTGAGGCACACCCGCCTCCAGGGTCCCGACTTCGGATAGGGTTGCCCCTATTCGAACTCTGAACGTTCTGTTGGCAAGATATAACGCAAGAAGGCATGTCATCGCTTCACTGTAACCAAATTCATTCATTTTATAGATGAGTCCATGGTGCCAGACTCTGTCGAAGGCTTTGCTGACGTCCAGAAAAGCTGTAGCTGTGTACATTTTTTCATTAAATCCTTTGGTGATAAATTCTGTAAGTCGTAGTACTTGTAATTCACAGGAGTGTTCGCTTCTGAACCCGAATTGAGCCTCTGGTATGGTTCCTACCATTTGTGATTCTTCATTGAGTCTTCTTAGTATGACTCTTTCCGCTATCTTGCTTATAGATGATAATAAGCTGATAGGTCTGTAATTTTGCGGAAATGTGCCGTTTTTACCAGGTTTTGCAATCATTATTACGTGTGCCTCTTTCCACCTATCTGGGAAATATCGTAGTTTTAGCATGCTGTTTATTATGTTAGTGATATAAACAATAGCTTTTGTTGGTAGATTTTTCAGCGCCCTGTTTGTGATGTTGTCGGGTCCTGGGGCTTTTTTGGCATTTGTCATTTTTATAAGTTCCTTTATTTCTTCGGGAGATGTATGTGTAATACCTATTCTGCCCTTTTTCCTTCTAAGTCTTCTCGCTGCTCTTTCTACCTTTTCTTCAAAGTCTATGTCATCGTCGGGGTGTTCGTTGTTTCTACACGCCCTTTCTAATTCGTCCTTCATGACTTCGGCTTTGTCGATTTCTGTATGGACAATCCCGTTTACTCTGTGTAGGGGAGGTATGGGTTTCTTGTCCTTTCGGAGGATTTTAGATAACTTCCAGAAGGCGGATTTTTTAGGATTTAGCTCATCGATATAGGAGTCCCAGCTTTCATTTCTATGATTTTGAAGTTGTTTTTTCACTTCCCCGTCTAGCTCATTTGCAATCCTTTTGTCTTCTACCGTTCTTGTGCGGTAGGCTCTTCTTCTTTTCCGGTTTTTCTCTTTGATTAGGTTTTGAAGTTCTATACTTATATCCCTGAATCTTCCTTTTTGTCTTGTGATTGTTTCGGTTTTGGAGCTGGCATCGATAGCATTGTTTATTGCTTGTTCTAGTTTTATTACACTATCTTCTAGTTTTGTAATATTATTAATTGTTGGGATGTTACCGATGTTCTCGCTCACAATTCTTCTGAAGTTTGGTCAACTTGTCTTCTTTCTGTTGTGGGGCTGCAAATAGTTCAATTCTAATGCACCCAGGGTCAGGACGATTAGATTATGTATCGAATCGCCTTCATTTAGAGAGTGTATCTCGTATTGTTGACCCACGTTGTGTAGGATTGCAATGTCAAGATACGTAGGGAGTTCTCCGTGGAAACATGTCAGTTCTGTTGGTCCGATGACATGTGTGTTCGGTCTGTTCTCGAGATGGTTGCAGAGATATCTTCCGTTTCGGTTGGTCGTCCTGTCAAACCAATTGGGAGATCTAGCATTTAGGTCTCCAATAATTATAGTTGGCTCTTCTGAGTTCAGTATTAGGCTCAAATCCTCGTTAAAAATCGGATCATGTGGTCTGACGTAAGCTGACACTATTTTTAGTGTTTCGTTGTTGGCCTTAAGTCGAATAATTGTGGCTTCCATTGTCACCAGTCCGTCTGGTGTTGGGATGTGCTCGTGTTCGAGTCCCTTTTTGACTAATATAGCTGTTCCTCCTGATAATGCTCTATGATCCGTTCTATAGATATCGTAGCCTGGAAATTTTGTTTTTTTTTCTTTCCACTAGTTTGGTTTCTTGAAGGGCTACAATATCGAGCTCCAATCTGTTTATTATTTCATCCAGAAGGTTGA
The DNA here is from genome assembly GCF_040954645.1 of Diabrotica undecimpunctata. Lineage (NCBI taxonomy): Eukaryota > Metazoa > Arthropoda > Insecta > Coleoptera > Chrysomelidae > Diabrotica > Diabrotica undecimpunctata. The sequence goes on along the minus strand of NW_027311909.1, from coordinate 290,511 downwards.
TCTTTTTGAATATTCCGCCGGAATTCCATGACCCAATGCGTAGATCTTCGTTTTGGTTTGCTAACATTTTCGGACGGCTTCTCCAAATTCAGTCATCATTTTTGTTGCTTTGTCCATCATGGACATCATTTCCATCATTTTGTTATTATACTCTGTATGGAAGTTTGCGATGAGGGTAGCTGCGTCCTGTACCGACATTTCTTGTGGTTGTGCTGGAGCTTCTGTGATGGTTTCAGCGGATTTTTTCGCTGCCTGTGCGTAGCTGACTCCTTTGTTGATTGGAGCGCTGTTTATGGGTCTTCCTACCGGTCTTGTTGGGGCAGGCGTTTTCTTTTTGGGGGTCTTAGAGCATCCTCTATAATTTGCTGTGTGCGCTTCACCACAGTTTGCACATTTGGGGTCGGTTTCCCGGCTTTTCTCACAGTCGTTACTGATGTGGTTTTCTCCGCATTTTACACATCTGGATCCGCAATGGCAAGCCTTTGAGCTGTGATAGAACCCTTGACAGTTATAACACTGTAGGGTGTCTTTTGTGATTTTGAATTCATCCTCCACATAGATGCGCATGTAGCATATATCAAATATTTTTTTAATTTTTGCAACGTCTTCCTCTTTTGAAGCTATTTTCTTTTAAATATTAATTAGTCTTCCTCTTTGAGAGTGACGATGAAATGTGGCAGTACTTTTTTATCAGCTTTTTTGGAGATCATATTGATCACCCTTGTTGCTTCTATTCCTTTATTGTATAGTTCGTCTTTAATTGCTACTGTGCTAGTAGTAGCAGATAGCCCTTTTATAATGACTCTTTTTAGTTTATCGCTATCTATGGGATATGCGATGAATTCTACTTTTGGAGTGTGTTCTTCTAGGATGTGTACCATTCCTAGGTAATCTTTTCTAGTTTTTGTGTTAATAACAATAGATCTGCCTGATCGTGTGCAAACTTATTGACTGATATTATGCCTTGGTTGGCTGCTCTCTGCAGGATTTTTTGGTGTTCTCCTACAGTTTTTAGGATTATCGCCGGTGGTTTCGGCTCTTTTACTATTGGCTCTTTTACTGTAGGCTCCTCGCTTGTTTGCGGTGAGTCTTTTGCTACGTCGTTTTCTTTTTCAACTTGGCTATTTTTGCTCAAGTTATTTTGGGCAGTTTTCTTTTTCTGGCTTCTTTCATGAGCCTCTTTCGCAGCCTTGTTAAATTCATTTTCTTTCCGCTGATTTATTATCTGCGTCTGCTTTTCGGCGACGCCTATTTTTGTTTTCACACTACTGTCTGATTTCTCAGTAGTAGTGCCTGTCTTTTTTCCTTTTTTGTTTTGGACTTGTGTCCAACCTGCAGGTTCTTTGGTTGTTATGATTCTTTCCGGCTCTTTAGGCTTGCCTTTGCTACCGGATGGCTTTGCGGGGGGCGGTGAACCGATTCCTAGTTCAACTAGCTTTACAACGTCGTTATCGAGGGAGGCTTTCCACGGGTCGATCTCCATTATTGACTCTTCTTTGTCCTCGGCTGCTGTTAATGCCATTATATGTTGTACAAGTTTTTGTATCTCCTTATCCTTTTCCTTATTTTCGTTTCTCAGCTCAGTCATCTGAGCGAGAAGGTCTTGAATTTGTTTATTCGCCTTTTCCTCGCGGATACGGCTTTCTTCTTTTAGATATTTGATCTGTTCCGTCAGTACATTGACCGACCTTAAAAGCTATTGGCCTTTTCAATTTCCGCCATTTCTCTGGCCTTTTTCTTTACTTCTTCGTCTTCCGGAGAGTCTTCTTTGGGCCTTAGCCTTTTCATTTTCTTGCCGATTTCGGGCTCGGCTTCGTTTTTGGAGACGTTGTTCACGACGGGTGGTGTCTCTACTACAGTTGGAAGTTCATCGGCATTATTTTTCAAATGTTCTATAATGGCAGGATCATTGGAGACCCATTTTCGTAAATTAAAACCACTTGACTGCAGTATATTAGAAATGTTTCTGCAGGTTTGTTTCGCAACGTCACAATCATTAAAACCTGTAATCAAATCATCGACATAAACATCCTCATGAATTAATTTGGATTCTAATGGAAAATTATCTTGACAATCATAAGAAATTTGTCTTAAACATCTCATTGCGAGATATGGAGCCCTCGTGGTACCTTATGTCACGGTATTTAAGGTCATAATTGAAATAGGATGATCTACGTCTTCTCTCCAAAATATTTTTTGTAAATGTCTATCGTCTGGATGGACATCAATACACCGATACATCTTTTCGATGTCTGAAATAACTACATATTTATGAAAACGAAACCTTAACAATATTGCAAAAATATCATTAGTTTGAATAGCTGGTCCTGCGTACTGAATAGAATTAAGAGATTTCCCAGTTGTTGTATTAGCAGAACCATTGAAAACAACCCTTAAACGTGTGCTAAGGCTTTCATTACGAAGCACCCCGTGATGAGGCAGAAAATATGAACAGATGTTGTCATCAAAATATGTGTCAATTGGCATATGGTTCAGTGCCTGGTATTCTTGCATAAATGAAACATAAAGTTTCTTTAATTTAATATCTTTTTCAAATTGTCTTTCAAGATTTAGAAATCTCCTCACAGCTAAGTTCTTTGAATCTCCTAACTGTTCTCTACTTTCTTTTAATGGAATCTTGACAATGAATTTACCAGTTGAATCTTTAGAATATGTATTCTTGAAATGTTCTTCACATATGTTGTCTTCTTGAGAAATTAACTTTGTATTTGAAACTTGTTCTATTGACCAAAATTTTTCAAGATCCTTCTGTACTTGATCACTCTGTACAAAAAAACATTGGACCTTATCAACATTTTGTGACCACAACCCGGCAACTACATAACCAAATTATGTGTTTTGTAAGACAGGGAGATTTTTTCCAAGAGAAATTTTTCCATTTCGAAGTATATCCCAGAATAAATCGGAACCAATAAGCATATCAACTGATTGTGATCTATGAAAAGAAGGATCTGCCAAAGAAATGTTTTTAGGAATATTTCATTTAGAACCTTCAATGTTATAAATAGGTAAATTTTCTGTAATTTTAGGTAGGACAAAACATGTTAAATTGAAGATATCTGAATCATAAGTAGATCCAATAGAAACATTGCATTTATAACGTAGGGTGGAAGTGACACGATTGATCCCTACAATTGAAAGATTTGCATCTATTTGCTTTAGGTTAAGTTTTTTGCATAATTTTTCTGTCAGAAATGAAGTCTGGCTACCACTGTCAAGAACAGTTCTTACCTGTTGAACTGGACCATTATCATCCCATATATTAATGATGGCAGTAGACAGTAAAACATATGTATTATTAGTTTTTGAGAAATTAGACACAGCTAGCTCTGTAGCGTTATGTGATTCATGACAATTGGTGTCATTATTTGTTACTTATAATAACTGAGCTTGAGCTGGTCGCATATTTGAGCTTGTAATGTAATTAATTGAATCAGTTCCTTGATCCAGATAATGATGCAATAGAGTATTATGTTTACCTTTACAAACTTTACAGGACACATGTCTACAATCTTTACTAAAATGTCCCTTGCATAGGCAATTTGTGCATAATTTCATACCTTTAATCCGTGTCCATCTTTGAGAAACACCTAATTGTAAAAATTGAGGACAATAGTAAATAAGATGATCACTGTTACATAAATGACATATTTGCTTGGCATTAGAAAGATTATTTGACACTAAAGATACATGTTTTTTAAATGGTTTTCTCTGTTGAGAACGTTGTTGAACTTGAGAGTTGGCCTTTATTCCCCTCTCTTCAAGCTTTTCTAATTGATTTGCTTTATTATCAAGAAATTTAAATAAATCATTGACTTCTGGTAAAGTATCCTTGTCGTATTTTTGCTCCCATTCTTTTAAAGTAACTTTGTCTAATTTGTCTGAAATAATGTGAATCAACATAGCACTAGATAACGGATTTTCATAAGACAAGTTTAAATTCTTTAAAATAAGCAAATGTTGATTAATTGTATCTACTAATTCCCTTACTTCTTGTGTGACTGATTTTAAATTAAACAATGCTTTAATATGACTATTGACAAGCAAATGAGGATTGTCAAACCGTTTGCATAAAGCTTGCCATGCTAAGATATAATTTTGTTTAGAAAACTCTAAATGCTTAACAATTTGTTGCACTTTGGTGCCTAAAGAAGTTAGTCTGGTGACTGAATGTCATTCAATGAAGAGTTTTGGTGAACTAGTAACTCAAATGTCTCTTTGAATTCTATCCATTTGCAAAACTCTCCATTAAAGGAAGGAATCGTGACTGGAGGAAGCTTGACAAATTCTACTTTATTTTCAAATAACTCACTGTGAGTTGTATTATTTGTTTCAGAACTACTCATTTCATTTAATTTGGATACCAAACATAAAGCACTTGCTGTGTAAGTTGCATGGTCATTTGTAAAGTTTATTCGTTCAGCATATTCATTTTCTAAGTGTTCATCATCACATTCTTGTTCAATATCGGTTTGTAAATCATTAAACTCATCATATAATGAACCTAATTTTGCAGATCTTTGTTGTAAATCAACCTATATTAAATTACCTATTGATCCGTAATGAAAATAGTAATTAATTTTTTGAATTGTGTATAAATATTTTAAATTCAGAGATGTTAAACTAATCGGCAACGCTGCACAAATATACTTTATGAACTGAGATTTTACCACAGCATAGGAAACTGGTTTAACAACAAATTTCGGCTACCGGTATGGTATAAGCAAGGTGAAGAAACACGTTTTGTAAATTTATGAGGTTAGGAAGTTCAATAATGAAAATAGGACTCACTTGTTTTTGCATGGCCAACAAGAACAATAATGTGGAACAGGAGGCAAACATAAACACAAACGTGCTGAATGAAAAACTAATTGCTACCTTCCAGGAGCAAATAAACCACGTCTCAACAATGTTTGAGAAATTAACAACCGTTATGAGCGCCTTGAGCAGTTTCGGGACAAACCAATAATGCCAGTACAATTATTGGACGATCTACAAAAAATTAACGATCTGGATGAGTTTACCAACAGGCTCAATCTAGACGTTGTAGCCTTACAAGAGACTCATCTTACGGAAAGGGTGAAAACCAAATTTCCGGGTTACAGCGTCTACAGGAATGACCATAGATCACGTTCTGGAGGCACGGCCATTATGGTGAAAAAAGGAATAGAACACCAATCAATTCCTACACCAGGTGGTCTGGTCACTATGGAAGCCACCATAGTTCGGATCATTACGGCCAACGACACGCTGAAGATTGTCTCAGCTTATGTCCGACCGAATGAGCCGATCCAGGGCGAGGATCTGGACGCCATTCTTGATACAGAAGAACCAACCGTCATAATTGGTGACCTAAATGCGAGATCGCCCAATTGGTTTGACAGAACTAATAATAGAAACGGGAGATTCTTTTGTGAATATCTGGAAAACCAAATAAATACAGTTGTCACAGGTCCTATGGAGCCCACATGCTTCCATGGAGGGGACAGACTACCTACCTATTTGGACATTGCAATTCTTCACAACGTGGGACAACAACACGATATAATCTCACTCAATGAAGGAGACTCCAACCACAACCTAATCGTGCTAACTCTAGGCGCCGTAGAAACAAACTACATGCAGCCATACAAGAAAAAGAGGACAAGCTGGCCCAACTTCAAACGTATTGTCTCTGAAACAATGGGAATAGTTCCTGACATCAACAACAAACGGGAACTAAAAGAGTATGTGTTGAAATTCGGATAGGGTGGGCCCTATTCGAACTCTGAATCTTCTGTTGGCTAGGTACGAGGAGAGGAGACATGTCATCGCTTCACTGTACCCCATTTCGTTCATTTTATACAGCAATCCGTCGTGCCATACTCTGTCAAAGGCTTTACTGACATCTAAGAAGGCGGTTGCTGTATATTTTCTTTCATTATACCCCTTAGTGATGTACTCTGTCAATCTTAGTATTTGCAGTTCGCAGGAGTGATTGCTCCTGAATCCGAACTGCGCTTCAGGGATTGCATCCATTACCTCAGATTCTTCTCTTAATCCTGCCAAGATGACTCGCTCAGCAATTTTGCTTACTGATGATAGTAGGCTAATGGGTCGGTAGTTCTGTGGAAAAGTTCCGTCTTTACCCGGTTTCTCTATCATTATAACATGGGCCTCCTTCCACCTGTCAGGAAAGTATTTTAATCTTATGATATGATTGATTATGTTCGTTAGATGAACGATTGCTTTCACTGGCAGATTTTTTAAGGCCCTGTTTGTGATGTTATCTGGGCCTGGAGCCTTCTTAGCGTTGGTCATTTTGATAAACTGCTGGATTTCCTCGGGGGTGGTATGCCTGAGAGCTATGTCGCCTCTACTTCTCTTTAGACGTCTGCTCCTTCTTTCTACTTCGTCTTCGAAGTCTGGATCTTCATCGGGATGGTAGTTGTTTCTGCATCCCCTTTTTCGTGTATCTTTCATGACCTCCGCTTTGTCTTGTTCAGAATAAACTAGGCCGTTTTCCCCATGTAAGGTGGGTATTGGCTTTTTATCCTTTCGCAAGACTTTAGAAAGCTTCCAGAAACCTGATTTATTAGGGTCTAGCTGTTGGATGAAGTCGTCCCAGCTGTTATTTCTGTGGATTTCCAGCTGTTTTTTAACCTCCCTATTTAGTTCATTGGCAATTCTTTTATCTTCTATGTTCCTAGTCCTGTTTGCCCTTCTTCGCTGTCTGTTTTTCTCTCTTATGAGAGTTTTTAATTCGTTGCTGATGTCTCTGAATCTTCCTCTGGGTGTTGTTGAGGTTTCTTCTTTTGTGCTGGTTTCCAGCGCATTTTGTATGGTTCTTTCGAATTTAGGGCCCACCCTATCCGAAGTCGGAATCATGGAGGCTGGAGTGCCACAGGGAGCCGTGCTGTCGCCTTACTTGTACACCATATACACTTCAGATACCCCTGGTGGTGATCAACATACTATGCTCAGCCTTTACGCCGATGACACTGCTATAGCTGCTAGCAGCAGAAATCCTGATCTGGCCACTAGATACTTGCAAACGGCACTAGACCATTTGCAATCTTGGTGTGTTACGTGGAAAATTGCCGTCAACCCGGACAAAACTCAGGCAGTCATGTACAAAAGACGGCACGGAATCCCCAACAAGGAACTATCTATCTTCGATACTCCGGTCGAATGGCAAGACGACGCCAAATATCTCGGAGTAACGCTAGATAAACGTCTTACCTTTACTAAACACATAAACAGAACAGTTCAAAAGGCAAAAATCCTTAAAAGTCAACTCTCCTCGCTTATAGGGAGGAAAAGTAATCTGAAAAATAAGAATGGCAAATGCCATCATTCTGCCAACCCTCACAAACGCCTCAGCAGCGTGGGGGCATGCATGTGAAACAAACAGAAAGAAAATCCAAACTGTACAGAACTACATGATCAGAGAGGCTCTTAAAATTCCTAAATATGTGCCACTAAGGTACGTATATAGGAATTCGCAGCAAAAGAGCGTCCTGAACATGATGGTCGAACATGCATATGAGCTTTTCGAAAAACTCAGAAACCATCCGAACCGTTCGCTAAGAGAGTTGACAAACTACGATCCTAATATAAGGACAGATATTCACATGAGAAGCCCTAATCTATGGCTTAGCAGATTTGGCCCACAAAAACACAAAAACACAAACCAAAAATCAAAAAACAAAAAAGAGCTTAGCTCACCAAAAAAAACCCCAAATCCCAACCCAATCCCCCAATTTTTTTTTTTTTTTTTTTATTTCAGTTATATTCGGACATGGGGGTCCCACTGTCTAGCAGTGGTACACTCATGTTCCATAGGGGTTCGGATAAACTCATGTGTGTGTGTGTGTTGTTTTTGCATCAATATTATCGCAATCTTTTATCCATGGGGCTCGGACGGACCAAAAATATATGTTGAAATGACTTGAATTAGTTACACTGTTTTATTGAACTTAATTACAATTGAAATTAACATTTTAATACATGAAATAATAATGGACTGTAATGTCTTCAATGCGGGACGTCAGACGGCCGCTAGCAGAGAGAGGGCTTCTTGTAGTTGACTTCTCGCAGTTGGCTGGAACACCATGTGGCCATGTTGATTTAAGTTTTCTCCACTTGGTTTAATTACCGTAATAGGTTGCAAAAAAGCATAAAATTCTTCAAATTTTGAATTATCAGATGTGTATGAGTTGGTGTTATTGCAATTTGAGAGAGTTCTAGAAGCGTCACAAAGTGGAGGAGAATTTGTGTGGATCCAATATTTATTTGTTAAATCTGCATTATTAAGTTTGGTAATACTGCAGTAAAGAGAGAGGTTTCTATGACGAATATCAATCAGAAATTTTTGACTATGACATTCTCTTCTATATTTAAGTGGAAATTCTAGTGCTTCAACATATAACGAATTGGTTGAAGTTGATTTCATAGTACCTAGGCAAATACGTAATATTGTATTTTGAAATACGTCTATTTTCCTCAAGATATACTTAGCTGCTGAACCATACAAAACACATCCATAATCTATGATTGATCTTATGTACGATCGATTAAAAAGGAACGCAGTTTCTGCATCGGCTCCCCACCAAGTTTTAGAAATTGCTTTAAGGAAATTTAATCCCTTATTACCTCTATTTAAAATGAAGTCAATGTGTAACTTCCAAGTTAATTTACGGTCAAGAATCATCCCTAAGTATTTAATTGAAGAACAGAAATTATATTTCCGACTGTTCACTGTTAACATCAGCATATTGTATTTATTATATTAAAACTGTTATTTACTAGGGAGACATTTTGCAAATCAGATGTATATAGATTAAATAATAAAGGGCTCAAAACTAACTCTTGTGGAAGTCCTAGGTTGTTATATCGAGGACCTATAAGTTTATTGTTATTTGATCTCAAATAAATTTTTCTGCAGGTGTAAAAGTTGATAATGGTTTTCACTAATGTAGCTGGTATATGAAAATTTCTAATCATTTTTTCCATAAGGATGTCCAGACAAACGTTGTTATAAGCACCTTGTATGTCCAAAAATATTGTGGGTAGGTATGTATTATTGGAAAATATATCCTGAATGTCCGTTACTAATGTAGCAAGAGCATCTATAGTACCACATCCTTTTTTGTATCCAAATTGAAGGTCTGGAAGTAATTTCTTCTTATCTAAGTACCATTCCAGTCTATGTTTGATCATTCGTTCTAATGTTTTTAGTAAACAAGACATCAGGGAAATGGGTCTGTATGACTCAGATAAATTGGGATTTTTTCCTGGTTTGAGAATAGGAATAATAATTACATCTTTAAATGCATGAATAACTGAATTATTGATAATAATGTCATTGAATATATCCAATAAAAATAGTTTAGCAATTTTTGGAAGAAACTGAATCATAGGATATTTAATATTATCCAATCCTGGACTTGAATTATTTCTGTTTTTGAGTGCATACTCTAATTCGGTAATATTTAATGGTTCTAGTAAAAATTCCTTTTCATTATTTGTAGAATGTATTGTAATTTCCCGTGGTATAACAGATGATGGTGTTATTTGACACCTAAAAAGTCTCTAGGCATTTCAAGTAATTTTCAAAATTCGAATTATGTTAATATATTGGGAGAGACGGTCCTGCAAGTGACACGGTAGTTTCGTTGATTTTCACTTCGTAATAAACTTCAAATAATTGGGGAATTACAAGTTAGACAATTCAACAAAGTTCAAAAATAAGAGTTAAAAGTTAAGTGCATACAGGTGATAGTAGTAAATAAAAGAAATACCATCAGACAAGTAAGATATAACCATTTTAAATAATTTTAACAAGTTTTGAGCAAATAAATAATTGTGTGAAAGATTAAAAAAACTGGTTTTGGCGAATGTTTTAAGTCAGAGGGGTCGACCTGCTTAGGCATTTCTACGCGTTTTTTGGTTTCTTGCCTTAGAATAAATTAGTTTAAAGTTACGATTAGAATTAAATTAAATTAAAATAATAAAATTAATTGTTATTGTAATAAAAAAGTTTAATTAATATACGAAAATACTATATTAGTGTATATTAATATAGAAAATATATATTAATATAGAAGGTAACAAAATCGAATGAACAGCAAAAGAAATAAACCAGAACACGATAACTCATCCGACGTGGAGGAAGCCTTCAAAAGAATCAACGATACGTTAAGAACACCTCCAAAGGATAACATAAAAAATCGCGAAATGAAAGAACTAAAGAAACTACTAGAAGAAATAAATAAAGAGATTAAAACGGAAATAAAAGAGCTGAAAACAGAAATGAAGGAAGAAAATAAGGAGATCAGAAGATATATAAATGAAGTTAAAGAAGAGATAAAACTAAATCATGAAGAAATAAAAATCATAAAGCTGGAAATAGAAAGGGTGAAGGAAGAATGGACAAAAGAGAAAGAAGAACTGAAAAGAGAAAACGAACTAACCAAAACCGATAACAAAAAGATAACGGAAGAATTAAATGATCTAAAACACTCATTGGAAAGATTAGATACAGAAAAAAGAAAGAAGAATATAATCATTAGTGGAGCAATAATAGACAATGAAGACCAAAAAACATTGAAAGAAGGAATGACTACTATGTTAGAAAATCATCTTGAAGTCAAAACTAATATTAAAAGAGCACAAAAAATAGGCACAAAAACATGCTTAATTGAACTAGAAAGAAAGAAGAAAAAACAACAATCTTAAGAAACAAATACAAACTTAAGAATGTGAAGACCAAAAAAATATTGATTACAGAGGACCTCACAAAAGGAGAGAGAGAGAGAGAGAAAATTAAAGCTTTAAGAGATGAAGCAAGAGAAATGAGGGAAAATGGAAAAATGGTCAAAATAGGATACAATAAAATTACAGTAAATGGCAAGGAATGGAGATAGTGCTATAAAGAAGAAAAAGTAGTGGAAATAGAGAGTTCAAAAAACTATATAACTATAATATACAAGTTTATATTACCAGTTCAATACAATACAGCAGGAAATTGCTGATTTTTATTCATGAAATTTTCCTAGCCAAACTAGCAAAATGCATTGGCTTTTTCCTACGTGCAAATAGTGTCCAAGGAAATCAATAAATTCTGTGCAAACTGACTGTAACTGCTAAAAAGGTACAGCTGGCCGACAAGTATCTGAAATTGCTACGAAATTGCTGCTGAAATACGAGTTTGTAATAAATAAATGAGCCAAAGGACACAAACTGGCTGAACAATAGGTAAAAACAAAAAAAAATAGAATTCTATTTCTAAGGTACTATACTATGGTTCAGTTACTGAACAGATTTGTGACTGTAATAAACACATCTATGAAATTTTAGAAAAAACGTACCAAGTTAAATTGCAATTATTATTGCAAGTCTTACTGGAAAGACATTCTACCAAACCAACAATATAAACTCGAGTAAGTAGACACATTTATATTACCACTTCCATAAAAGAGAGCGCGAAATTGTTATTTCTATCCATGAAATTTTCTTAGTCAAAGGAGCAAAATGCATTGGTTTTTTCTTATTTTTTCTTACGTGCAAATAGTGACCAAGGAAACCAATAAATTCTGAAAACTAACTCTGCAAATTAACTGCTATAAATGTAGAAAAGAATAGCTGGCCGACAAGTAGCTGAAATAGCTAAAAACGAAAAAAATATATATTTTTTTAAATATTGTTATGGTTCAGTTATTGAACAGATTTGTAACAACAATAAAAGCAAAAAAAATCGGAAATTTAAAAATTATTATTTGTTTCTGTCGTATTTGAAATGGCAATACCAATTACAAAAATCAAAATAACTTCTCTAATATAAATTATATCTAGAACTTAACATTTATGTCTAGAATTACAATTAATCGTTGATTTTGAGGTGTGGAAACTCTTTTCTACTGAGCAAATAAACTTAATAAGACTTTTATTTTGTACTAATTAGAAAAGTGTCGATAAATTTCAGCTCCGAATAAAACGTGTTTTTTGTTGGTTTATACCAAAAATTGAAATACAAGTTTGTACTTATACAATACAAGAGTGAAATTAAAGTGTTTTTCTAATTACACAAGAAAAAAATTGTTAAGTACAATTTTTATTTGATCCAGATAAAACCATTTAAAGGATTTTATTGAAAACTAAACACCAGAAGATCCATTTTTATTTTAAATAAAACTCCAAAAATCCGGCTTAATTACCTTAAGTCAGTAGCGGCTCTAGTATTAATACTGTTAAATGAAGAAAATAAAAATTAAAAATTAATAAAAATTTAAAAACTGACTTAGTAATCACCAAACTATTATTAACATATATTTAGCACCAACCTCTTCTTTAACATCAACTTACTCTAATGCCGTAAGCAACTTTTAACTTTCCATCCAAAGAACAAGCGATTGTTTTGTCATCAGTACCGGATATAAAAATACATGAATACATAACAGCAATAGCAACTTTAGTGCAACCAAAAAATATCATCTTCGAGTTCAAAATCTCAAATAACAGAGTATGCATTTATCTCAGTAACACTACAATCTTAGAAAAATTACTACAATATCACAAATCCGTTTCAATACAAGGAAACGACATAGAAATTAGAAGATTAATTACTCCTGCGAGCAGACTACTGATATCAAATGTCTGCCCCAGTATTCCAAACACTCTTATCGGAGAAGTTATAAAATAACATTTTTAAAAGTTGGCATGCCTGAATCTGATTACAATCATATATTAAGCTTTACGCGTCAAATATTTGTTGCTCCAACAACTAATAATCCTATCCCAAATTCACTTCTAATATCTCATGACTATACCTCCTACAGAATTTATCTTTCCTTAGATGGCCTAAATTGCTCTAAATGTAATACCACAGAACACAAAGACGAAAACTGCACTATCGAACCAATTAATATACAAAATATTGACCAGCTATCTCAATCTATAAATGTTAATATTTCTGAAACAGAAAATTATCCAATAAATAAAACACCTCTTAATCAGAAACCCCAACTGCTCATCAATCCAGTACTCCTGCTACTTCTTTAATCAGACCACCACTAAATACCTCCTCCAACTCACAAAGCCTACCCGAATCACTATCCAGTAATACAACTCCTTACACACTAAAATATACAGAACTATGCGACTATATTACAAATGCTATAGGTTCAAAGTTTCCTGAAAACGTAGCAGAGGATTATACAAATGACCTAGAAGGACTTAGCGCTGAATTGCAAATGGTACACACAAACACCAACGACCGACGTATGAAAAACAACATTTTAAGACTCCTAAAAAAGATACATGGAACAGACAACTCTTCTATTACTGAGGAAGAAAGCGACGGCAACTCTATCCAATAACCAAATTCATAGTATAATGGAATTTGAATGGCTTTTAGAGCTCTATCGAAAACTTAACTTAAAAATATTAATCAATGAATTTCAACCTTTAGTAATATGTTTACAAGAAACACAACTTTTTATTAATAATGTAAAATTGAAAAACTATACACCATACATCAAAAATAGACCGGTGCAGCAAATAGCTAGCGGTGGTGTTGGTATCTTTGTGAAATCTAAGGTCGAGTCCAAAGAAATTCCGTTAGATACAAATCTAGAAGATGTTGCAGTCTCAATAGTTCATCATTTCAAAATTAACATTTGTAGTGTATATTTACCACTTCCGGAAGAATCCATACTCCTAGAACTACAAAAAGTAATAGAACAAATTCCATCTCCTAAATTAATTCTTGCTGACACAAATTGTCATAATGAATCTTGGGGATCTGCGAAAACTGACAAAAATGGCAAAACTCTATTAGAAATAATTAACAACCTAAAACTAGTGCTATTAAACACAGGAATGCCCACCCGTTTCAACTCATACAATGGCAAATTTTCAACCATCGATTTATCACTCAGTAATTCAACTTTAGCACCACTACTTGAGTGGAATACACTTTCACACTTATTTGAAAGAGACCATCTACCAATTTTGATTACTCATATTAAAGACACAAGAATTAATACAAAACCATATAAAACATGGAAATTAAAATCAGCGGACTGGAAAAAGTACACCAGTTTATTAACTGAACGAATGGAAGACTTCAAAATATTAGAAGGTATTAACATCACAATAACAAATTTTAATGATATCCTGATAGATTCAGCCAGAGAAGCGATTGGAAAAACTAAAACTACCACAAAAACACCTCTACCCTGGTGGAATATCGAAATAGAAATTTCTTTGAAACAAACAAAACACTCCTTAAATATATTGAAAAAACACAATTCGGAAACTAACTTAGCTAGATTCAGAGCGTTGGGTAGCCAGATCCAGATTTCTAATCCAAAAATCTAAAAAAGAAAGCTGGGCCAATAATGTCTCATCAATAAATTCATCTACAACGATAAGTGATATTTGGTAGAAAATAAGGAAAATAAAAGGCTCAACCAAAATTAATCATATCGACACCATTGCTACAGGTAACTTAATTAGGTAATATAAACTAGAAATTGTAGAAATCTTAGCTGATCACTATCAACTATATTCGAGCAATGATCAATACAACTCTACATTTTTAAAACACAAAGAAAAAACCGAATTGTCACAAATTAAAATAGAAAATATTTTATGTCCTCTCAATATATCGATTACACTAGATGAGTTAAACGAAAGCCTAGGAAATGCTCAAAAAACTTCTGCAGGACCTGATGATATTCCAACAATATTTATTGAGAAACTAACTAAAACAGTAGAAAAAATTTTAGTTAATATCTTTAACAATATTTACACAAACTAAACGTTTCTTTCAATGTGGCATCAAGCAATCATAATTCCTTTTTTAAAATGAATAAGCCATAAAACTTACCATCCTTCTATCTTCCAATATCTGTCACCAGTAACATTTCCAAAGCTATGGAGAGAATATTGAATAAAAGACTCAAATGGCACTTGGAAAAAAAAACTTCTTACTCCAATACAAAGCGGATACCGGTCAGACAGATCGATAGCTGATAACATTGTTGCACTAGAATCCGAAATTCATAAAGGATTAACAAATCAATAAAAACTAATCGCGATATTTTTTGACATCAAAAAAACTTTCGACACAACATGGACGCGATATATCCTCAAAATTATAAAAAACTGGAAATAGATGGTAACTTTCTCGCTTTCACCAAAAACATTCTTCAAAACAGGTCCATACAAGTAAAAATTAATGGATTCATTTCAACATCGAAATCACTCCATAATGGAATTCCTCAAGGATCGGCCTTAAGTCCACTATTATTCTTAATCGCAATAAATAATATAACAAACTACATAAGGCTTCCCGTAAAAGCTAATCGTTTTGCTGATGATCTAGTTATATATGTTAAAAGTAAAAATAGAATTAGCTACGCAAATTTTACAGAGAACATTAAACAATTTAAAAATGTGGTCTTTAGAGACTGGTTTAACTTTTTTAACTAAGAAGACCAAAGTAATAATGTTTGACAAAAGAAGAGTAGAATACAACTTAAACTTTTATCTAAATGGTCATTCTCTGAAACAAATCCGCGAAATCAAATTTTTGGGTGTAATATTTGACTCACAACTCACATGGACTTCACATATCAACAATTTGATCAAATCCTGTCAACAAAGAATAAACTTACTACGAGTTTATGCAATCATAGATGGGGTTTAGATACTAAAATTATTCTAAATTTATATCAGACATTAATAAGAAGCAAACTCGTCTACGGATGCATCTGTTATGAAACAGCAATTAAAAATCAACTAAAAAAACTGGATGTTATTCAAACCACATCTCTACGACTAATCTTTGGATACTTTAGAACTACTCCAATAAGAAGCCTTTAAGTGCTATCAGTAGAAATGCCACTATACGTCAGAAGACAATATATATCACTATGCTACGCTTCAGAAATTCTATGCGCAAAAGATCATACCTTTCTCACAAGATTAGTATCGGAAGAATCACTAGAACAATACACAACTTAAATAAAAATAAAAATAAAAAATAAATAAAATAAAATAAAAAAGTCCGTTTTCCTAGCTATTAGAGCAAAATTCAATGGTTTATCTCACTCTCTTAAATTATTGAATACCTGCCCAAAACAGCGTCATGCCCAAACAACATCATACCACTTCCCATTTTTATAGAACACAGCTCGAAATTGTTTCGATTAATATCCAGAAAATTTCTCTAACCAAACGAGAAAAATCCAATGGCATTTCCTGTCCTACAGATAATGCGCAAAGAACCAATAAATACTGCAAATTAATTTCGCAAATAAACTGATAAAAAGATGTAACTGATCGAAGAGTATTTAGTTAAAATTTGTAGAAAAATGGTAGTTACTTCTTAAAACCACTATAATGGATCGGTTCTCCAGATTCTCTAACAGATTTTCTACAATAGTAAAGATATTTATATTCAACGTTGGAAAGAGCTTAAAAACTTAGATACAAAAGTAATATTCAATCATTATATTTGATTCTGTTTGACCAGCAAGCGAGAAAGACGTGTTTTACGCTAATTGCACAGACACCGATTTTAGACGGTCGATTTTTTACCGGCCGTCCAAATTCCAATAGTGAACCATATTATGTAAGAACGGGACATTGCACACAGGCCGACCGCTGATCGGTGCCGGTAAAATGGTGAGAGGCCGTTCACTGCCACTGTATCGCCGGCACAACCGGGACGTATTGGCGTACGTGACTAAATACAGTATTGCACACACATCGATTTTTTATCGGCCAATTCGACTAATCGGTGAAATTTTAGGTACATTTTAATTTTAGTTTTGGTAGTGCTTGGTAATGAATAGAGTTTCTCATTTTTGTATTCTGATGTTGGATTTCATTTTTTAACTTCTCATGGAGTTCATCAAAGGATGCAATAGACATTCTAAAGAAGTTTAAAAAACTTACTACCATCACGCGTTAGTTCTTCAAAAAGAGTGTAGAATGTTCCCGTCTTTTCTCTGCTTTGATTGATAGGATGAATCCACCACTTGCGTTTAATCCTACGGCGCTTAATACGGCGATACAAATATGTAATAACTACAACTCGTTTAGGATTCATTATTATTCAACAACCTCGTGTCACGACAACAAAGCAACTAATTGTTTGACCGGTAAAAATCCGGCGCATTTGCAAGCATCTGCTACTAGTAAAATATCGGCCGATTTTATGCTGGCCGTCCAAAAATGGTGTGTGTGCAATTACACTTAGGCACTAATTTATCGTGCTCGTTAAATAGTAATTATTGAAGTACATTTAAAAGTAATTAAGTATAAAAGTGAAAGTAATTTGTATACTGAATATTGGAATCGTGAGTAGATAAAATATACTTTTTTCATCTATTTGGATTTATATATTTAAGGAAACAACTGCAATTAGTATTATCCAATTTCCATGAACTGGTATCACAACGAAAGCTGTAAAACAGCACCGGTTTTAGTCGGATTTTAAATCCATTTAAAAGATGTCAGCTACCACAAAATGCATCATACTCAAAAGCAGTAAGTCGACCACGTAGTATATTAATCCCAAACAGAGATCAGGCTATTCTATTTAACACTCTAGAGAATTGTACAATTAATGACTATCTTGAAGGATTGAGTCAGCATATAGAACCAAAAAATATAATTTTCGTATCCCATATATCAAACGGTAGAATATGCATATATCTATCATCCAAAAACATAGTAGATAAATTCATAGGAGAAACAAAAAAGATAATAGTAAATGGAAATATACTAAAAGCGAGAAGATTAATAACTCCATCAGTCCGCTTAATACTATCCAATGCAAGTCCAAGCATACCTTCTAATTTAATAATGGCGAAATAATAAAACTAGGTTTAAATCCTCTCTCAGACATATCATACCTACGGATAGGAGCAACCAATCCTGCCTTTAGTCATATTCTAAGCTTCCGAAGACAAATTTTCGTTTCACCTTGTCCAGACAACTTTGTACTACCTGAATCTTTTATTATCGAGTTGGAACAAACATCATACCGCATATTTATAGCCCAAAACGAAACATGTTTCAAATGCAAATTAACTGGACACCAGGCAGCTAATTGTCCAAATATTTCACCTTCTAACCAGCCTTACAATGATAGTGCAATGCAAACATAAATGAGACACAATTCGTCAATAAATCATACTTAACAAGATAATCTAGAAAATACTCCCGCAATCTCATATACCACTCCCACCACACTTACTACGTCTTCTCAAACCACATTACAAATAGTAGCAATCCCAAATTTATCAATAAACCAAACCCAACAGTGCTCGCTACAAAATACATCTATAGATTTTACCACTTCTTCAGTTAACACTACAATCGCAACACCTACATCGTCTTAGTCATCCCCTAATACCCAAAAACATAAATCAACCTTACCCGAAACAAGTCACAGTCCAAGCCAACTCACCAAACACACACACACACACGAAACAAGTCAACACTTACCTTCAAATAAAAATACACATTTGAATTCTCACGAACCCCAAATAACTTCGAACAAAGCAACCGGAAAAAGAACCCTAGAAGATGCAATCACGCCACCCTCCGAAGAAAACTTTAAAAAACCCAAGCTTCAATTAAAGAAAAAAAAAACAAAACTGATGACAAAAACTTAAGAGATGATATAACAAATCTGCAAACATTACTAGAACCAGTTAGAGAATATGTAGAAAGGTAAAAGCAATTGTTAAGCTTCGATCAAGTAGTGGATCTATTCGAAAATATACAAGGATCAAAAGACATAATCAGCGTAACAAAATTGTACTCAAAAGACTTTCATGCACGTATAAACTTTCTATCGGAATTACATCCATACTACATCGACAAAAGAATGAAAACCAAAAGCACTAAATTAATACGAAAACTTGGCAAACACATAGGTTTTCTCCCTGCAGTGAAAACTTCATTGTCGGAAGAAGATTCCGACTCATTGATAAATAATTTCCCTAAAGAATAATTACATTCACTTCTCTGCTTCAATGGAACTTAAATGGGTTTTACACCCATTTTGAAAAACTAAAACATATTATCTCTGAAACACACCCATCTATTTATCTGTCTACAGGAAACAAATTTCAAAAATTCAAACCATGTATATAACTTTCGTAATTATTCATGTTTTTATAATAACAGATTAAACCAAAACATTGCCAGTGGAAGAGTAGCAATTTACGTGGATGAAAAATTCATGAGCACACAGTTACCAGTGACTTCAAATAATATTGAATTAATAACTATTGCAATAAATATACCTCAAAAGATTTATATATATGTAATATGTATATCCCACCAAATCAAACTATATCCCAAGAAGATTTAACAGCTATTTTGGAACAAAATTTCTTCACCTAGAATTATCGTTGGAGATCTTAGCTGCCACAATCCGATGTGGCGTTCCACAGAACTCAACCCGAAAGGGCGAATTATAGAAGATGTTATAACATTCCAAAATCTGAATCTACTTAACGACGAAAGACCAACCAAATTCAACATACATAATGGCACATCATCGGCAATTGATATTTCTCTGTGTGACCCAGTTCTGTCCACTACGTTAACATGGGACGTTCTACCCTACTTATATGGTAGTGACCACTACCCCATTATAATCTCTTTAACGCATCAAAAAACCACAAATATCGAATCGCCTATCTCAAAATGGAATATAAAAATGCTGATTGGACTAATTTTACCAAACAGATCGAACAGGACATTAACCAAACCAACTTTACATCATCAAACGACATTGACAAGTTTTTAATTACATTTTTACAAACCATCACAGCAGCCGCAGAGACGTATGCAAGAAAAACAAAAATGTTAAAGAAACATAAATCTCTTCTTTGGTGGACATTTGAATGCAGCCAAGCTATAAGAGCATATAAGCAATCTTTCAGTATACTAAAGCATCATAAAACAGACGAAAATATAACGGACTACAAAAAACGAAGAGCTGAGGCAAGATACATTCTAAAAAAGAATAGAAAAGAATCCTAGAGAAAATTTATCTCATCTCTAAATACCTCTTCAAGCATAAGTACAGTTTAGAGAAACTTAAGGAAAATCTCTGGCAAAAGCCAACCATATAAGATTCCTTTTCTAGCCAAAAATAACAAAATAATTAGCGATAGAAAAGAAATCGTAGATATGTTAGGAGACCAATACGAATTAAATTCCAGTGACGAAAATTACACTGATAATTTTAAAATACATAAAAACAACGTAGAAAAAAACGTATTGGGATTCGTTGGACATGAGATTCACAACCTTAACGTTCCTTTTTCCTTCATAGAACTTGCAACTCTTCCAAAGATTCAAGTCCAGGACCAGACGGTATCCCCTTAGCATTTCTACTACATCTACAAGACAATGGGAAAAATTTATTACTAGACCTTTATAATTTTATCTGGAGTAACCAGGTTTTCCCATCAACTTGGTCCGAAGCAATATTACTACCACTTCTTAAACCTGAGAAATCCCGGACATCACCTGAGTCAATCGACCAATATCTTTAACCAATATTATATGTGAAGTGTTAGAGAAAATGGTAAATAAAAGGCTGAGATGGTATTTAGAACAACGAAAACTCCTTATTCCACAACAAAGAGGATTTAGGCAAAATAGATCCACTATAGATAACCTAATAGACTTAGAGTCAGGAATACATAAAGCATTTGCAAATAAGCAAGATTATTTCGCAGTTTTTTTTTGATATTAATAAAGGTTATGATACTGTCTGGCGATACAATATCATATCAAAATTGCATAATTAAAATATCAGAGGCAATATGTTAAAATTTATTTCCAATTTTCTTCATTCTCGCAGCTTCATAGTTCGATCAGACAACGTTAACTCAGATAAAAAGTTCAAGAGAACGGAGTACCACAAGGATCAGTTATAAGCTCAACCCTTTTTCTAATAGCCATAAACGACATACTTTAACAATGCTCACCGATTGTTAAAGGAAGATTATACGCTGATGGCTTAGTTTTATTTGCCAAAGGAAAAAACTCTACATCTATTCAAAAACATTTACAACAAACAATCAATCAGTTAGAATCATGGTCTAGGACTATCGGATTACAATTTTCACCGACAAAAACTAAATGTATTTTATTGACACGAAAACATAACACTCTAACTTCACATCTGAAGCTATATAATCAAACCCTTAATTTCACAAATAATATCAGATTTTTAGGAATGATTTTCGACCAAAAGCTCTCCTGGAAAAAACATGCAGAAGAACTTAAAAAATCATGCCAAGCAGGACTAAATTTTATGAAAACCATTTCCAGCAAAAACTGGGGAGCAGATCAAAATACACTATTACATGTATATAAATCTTTAGTTAGATCCAAACTCGACTATGGTGCGATAGTTTATTCATCAAGCAAAGTATCAGTATTAAAAACATTAGAAACTGTTCAAAACACAGCTCTACGAATAGCTACAGGTGCGTTTCGAACGACACCAGTTAGAAGTTTACAATGTTTAACAGGAGAACCACCACTAAGTTTACGATGCAAATACCTTTCTTTCTCATATGCTTCTAAAATAGCTAGTAATAAAGGACATCGTACTTATACCAATACGTTCACAGATCGATTTCCAGACACTTTCTCTACAAAAGACTAGATCCACCATTTTACCAAAGAGTTAGAAGAAATCTTCATGACCTACATCTTAAATTTCCTGAAATTCTCCCAACAAATTTCCTAACTTCTCCACCTTGGTTAATACCAATTTCCAAGATTAATACTAACCTTAGTATATATAAAAAACGTGAGACTATAACAGACTTGATCAAACAATCATTCTTAACAGAAATGGAAACTTATAAAAATCACTATAAGATATACACTGACGCATCCAAATCTTTAGACGGTGTTGGTGCGGCCATCCTTACACGCAATAAATCCTTAAAATTTAAATTCAATCCCATTACTTCGTCATACACTGCGGAGTTGTTTGCAACATTACAAGCACTTATCCACATAAAAGAGTCGAAACAGTCCCCGTCTCTCATAATAACCGATTTAATAAGCTCACTTCACACTATCAAACGTTTATATACCAATAATCCAATTGCCTCACATATCAAATCAGAAATAGAGATTCTAAATAATAATAAGATCACTGTTGACTTTATCTTTGTTCCATCACATTCAGGTATACAAGGAAATGAAGAACCAGATGAACTAGCTCGCTTAGCATCCTTCAGCCAGGACTCCATTCTTATTAATGAGGTTTCTTCAGATGACTTTAAGTCAAAAATAAAACATAAAGTATTAAGTGCGTGGCAAAATAAGTGGAGTACATCACAAAATAAACTCAAGGAAATCAAACAATTAGTGAAACCGTGGCTCCATCCCACAGTGAATAGACACGACCAAGTCAGAATAACACGTTTGCGACTAGGACACAGTAACTGTACACATAAACACCTCTTTACACGAACTGTGCCGCCAATGTGTGAAAATTGTCAAGTAACACTCTGTGTGAAGCATATACTAACTCAGTGCAAAACATATGAAGCAGCAAGAAAGAAGCACACTATCCCAAATAATATAAAGGAAGCTCTAGGATAAAACATGACCATTAAAAACACAATAAGTTATCTTAAAGACTCAGGACTGTATCAATTATTGTAATTTTTTCTAACTTCACCTGTATTATATTTTTTAGGTCGCTAATAACCCTAGTGGTTACAGCGTAAATGAATAAATAAAAAAAATCATTATATTTACCTTATTTGAACTGGTTTCTATGAAACATGCAATATGAGTTCGATCAGATATATGAGTTGAACAATGGTTGGATCTCGAGAATTAAGTAATAGAAAAACTTACCGTAAACCGTAATCCAATTTATTAAAAATGATTAACCTTTTCACTGCGGCTAGTTATAAAAGTAGTATGGTTTCCGGTGCGGTTGTTTCATGCCTGTGTTGATCAACACGGTTGCCGCAGTCAGTCGATGAAGTACTTTGGCGTATAAATACGGCTCGCGAATTATATCTTTGTGTTTTGAAATGGAGTTTTTAAAAATTATTGTATTTACTTTTTGAACATACAAATTTATAATAATTATATAACAAGATTTATCTACCAAAAGTTAACAAACAAAAGTTACCAAGCAAAAGTTTACCAGAGAAAAGTTATATTAATTGAATTGTCCCTCTATTTATAATATTGTATTACGTAGTTTCTATTGTCCTACAATGTGCAGATTCTGTGGAATCCAGTGGCGTAACTCCTCCCTCACTAAGTTCGAAAAATAATGGAGTTATTTTTGGGATACTGGTTTGTGGAATCTTCTTCAATGCCGGAATCTTCTTGTAATTCTATTTCATGCTCGTTCCGTTGTTTTGATCTTCTTTGTTAATAATATACAGAATGATCAAGATTAGAATAACTGCTATGACTGAGGTGGTCACCAATGGAGTCGTATGGAAAGGAATATTTGTTCCTCTAATTGGTACTAATTGTTTGGCCATATTATTAATTGCGTAAAGATTTTCAAAGTCAATTTTGGTAATATTATGGCTCTGGAATTTTTGTATATTATCTGTGGAAAAATATTTTATTTTTGGTAAAATTACAGCTTTCCCTCTATGAATTTTGATATTGTTATTAAATTTCAGTTGGTTGATTATCACTTCACAATCTTCTGGTATACTGATGAGAGATGGACTGTATACTTCGAAAATTTGGTCTCTCTTGCACTTTGATTGGACTGGTTCTGATGTCGATGGCATTATCAATATTTCATTATTAGTTACTTGTTCGATAATGGATTCTTGAAGAGTGACTTCTGTGGTAAAACATTGGGTTGAACTTTGACCATTGAGGAAACGAAAGGTGCAATTTTCTTGTAGTATGGTATCTTCTTTGCAATATTATGTTTCTTTTAAAATGGAACATTCTTCTTTTTGTAGGTGCGTCTCGTCGGAGGTTCGTGCCAAATAAGGGTATGTGGGAGTAAACATCTTGTTCTTTTGAATTATTGGGTAAATATGATAAAAATCAAGGGCATTTGGTTTTAGGATAGGAATGTGAGTAGCAAAGATCAATTCTGAACTTGAAAAAGTTACTTGTGTCCCTAATAGCATGTAATATGTTAAAATATTTATAAATTTTGGAATTTGAGAAGGTTGGTAAATACTGTGCAAATATTTAATCATATCCTGAATTTCTTGACTCGAAATAATTGAACTATGTAATGTGTTTAATTTTGAAAACATAATTCCATTTGCTATATTTTCAATAAAATCTATCATATTCTGACAATCTAAATTTATCTGACTTATGGTACCTTGAAAAGTAATATAATTTTCCAAACTGTTTATTGTACTTTGAATTTCTAATTGGAACTTTTGTAAGTTATGTTGCAGTTTTTCTTGGTTTTGTCAAAGTATTTCTAGAGATTTGTTGTAATGATCAATTAGTTTTTTATATAAACATATTTATAAGTTCTTTATTGCTTTATCATAGTTATCTCCGTCTTCTGAAACTAAATTTCCAAATAAGTATGTATTAACTTTACCTAGGACATCAATTAGGCCTCTTTTTGATCGAATTTGGGGATAGATGTTTTCTAATTTTTTCTCTGATGTATTAATTAAAACTTCTGTTCTTTCTAACATGTTTTTTGCCAATCCATGATATGAAATAGGATTTGAGGTATTAACTTTCACTACATTAGTTTTTATTATTTGAAAATTAACTTTAAGAGATTCTACTTGTCTAACTATTTCTTTTAAGTTTATATAATGGATAAATGTATGTTTCCTATAAATTAATCTACATGTGCCTAAATTAATTGAGAGTAAAAGTTTTTCGAGAGGTGTTATATTAATATCAATATCAACTCTAACCTGGTTGGACGTCTGGTATATCATTTGTATCAGGGTCAAGACGATTATTGTCTTCATTTTGTTGAACCTGCAAAACGTTTCTTTAATTAGATCTGGGTTTGCGAACTGTGCTTTTATGATACAATCCTTTATCTATTATCACTATAGGAAGTGCTTTATTGCGATTTCTACTCTTAATGTGTTGAAATGACTTGAATTAGTTACACTGTTTTATCAAACTTAATTACAATTGAAATTAACATTTTAATACATGAAATAATAATGGACTGTACATGTCTTCAATGCGGGACGTCAGACGGCCGCTAGCAGAGAGAGGGCTTGTTGTAGTTGACTTCTCGCAGTTGGCTGGAACACCATGTTGCCATGTTGATTTAAGTTTTCTCCATATTCCTCGCCTTGAACGGTTGGTTCAGTAATACTGGTAGCAGACAGATCTTAGTGACAGCTCGTTTTAAAGTTCCCTTCGACGTCCTTACTGTAACGACTCGTACTACGCCGTCTGGACCTGGGTGAACTTCACTGATTCGTCCTAAAATCCATTGACATGGAGGAACATTCGCATTTCTGATGGTGACCAATGTACCCAAATTCTAAATTGGGTACCTTTTGTTTGCCTTTATATCTGCTTTGAAGGCTAGAAAGGTAAGAAGAGACCATTGCTTCCAAAAACTTTGCTTCAATTGTTGAAGCAGCTGAAATCTTGTTAACTGGTTCAGCTTTACCGTTTCACCAAAAGCTGGATCAGGAACAGCAGTATGCGATCTTCCAATCAAGAAGTGAGATGGGGTTAAGGGTGAAAAGTCATTAGGGTCTGAGGACATAGGGTAAACAGGACGGGAATTTACCGTAGCTTCAATTTGTGTCAGTATCGTTACAAATTCTTCATACGTCAAGAAAACATTTTTAATTGTCCTTAGTAAGTGATGTTTTACACTTTTAATGTTAGATTCCCACAATCCTCCAAATGACGGAGAATTCGACAAAATAAAATGCCATTGAATATTTTTATTTGTGAAAAAGTTTGAAAATGTATCACAAGAGGTAGACAAAAACTTAAATAATATATTTAACTCATTTTTTGCACCTACAAAATTAGTCCGATTATCCGAATATATGTGAGATGGTTTACCGCTGCGAGCAACAAATCTTCGAAATGTTGCGATAAATGCTTCGGACGTAAGAGCCGTGACTAATTCTAAATGAACTGCCTTTGTACTGAAACAGATGAACAAACAGATATATGCTTTATACGTTTTACAACCACGACCTTTGCGATCTTTAAGGACAAAGGGTCCTCAATAATCAACACCAGTGTGATCAAATGGAAATGAAATAGTTACTCTAGATTGAGGTAAATCGGCCATAGATGGAGTAATTTGAGTTGGTTTAAATTTATGACATGTTATGCAATTTCTTACAACAGATTTGACTGCATTCATGCCTCCTGTTGGCCAATATTGCTGTCTTATAGTATACAATAATAATTCGGGACCTGCATGAAATAAATTTAAATGTTCATCCTCAATAAGCAACTGAGTAAGCCGATGCTTACCATTTAATAAAAAAGGATGTTTGTGGTTACAATCTAACCCAGAAGGGGTTAATCGACCACCTAGTCGTAACAAATTATTACCATCAATAAATGGCGACAAAGCTAAGAGTTTGTGATTTCGTTTGACTTCTTTATTAGCTTTGATTAATTGTATTTCTTCCTGAAAACATTCATTTTGAGCTAATTTAATTAAACTTAATCGACCTTTTTCTAATTCATCTTGTTATAACAAGGGGATGTACTGGTTTTTGCGAGAGACATGATTGCTGGATGTTGCATCTGGTAGTTTTCTATTTTAGCTAGAATTAAGTGAGTTCCTTAAGTATCTTAAACAATAACTGTGTACTCGCAACAGTTTACGAAAAGTAGAAAATTTATTAAAAATAATAAAGTGATCTGTTCTTGAAATTAAGGAGATTGATTTTTGTTTGATTTCTGGAATAGTAATAGAATCTGACTGTTTAGATGGTGGAGGAATAAAAGAGCAATCCAGTAAAAATATAGGACTATTCCACCAAAGACGTTGATTAAGTAACTCATGGTGATAAGAGCCTCTTGAAGCAATATCAGCTGGGTTATCCTTTGATGCAACATAATGTCATGAATGACTTTGTGAGAGACGTTGAATTTCACTAACTCTATTGCCTACAAACACTTGAAGATTACTTGGATCTGAGTTTAACCAATGTAGCACAATTTGTAAATCACACCAATAAATTGGAAGTATAGAAACCCTTATTGCTTCTATAACTGACTTCATTAATTTTGCCAATAATACAGCTCCACATAATTCTAATCTTGGAATTGTAAGTAGTTTTATAGGAGACACCTTTGTTTTAGAACATAGTAAACGAACTGTAATTTTTCCAGAGTTGTCGAAGCACCTGATACACAACTGCACTGTAAGCATTAATCGATGCATCGCTAAATCCGTGTATCTCGTATCGTTGATGCGATTCAGTTAAAATAAATCTGTTCAATTGAAATTTATTTACCAAATGTAATTTGAACTTAAATCGATTCCAGTCCTCTACTAATTCTGTGGGAATCTGATCATCCCAATTCAGTTTTTGTTTCCATAACTTTTGTAATAATATTTTGACCAAAATGATACATGGACTAAAAGTCCTAATGGATCATAAACTTTTGCAATCTCTGACAAGATCTGCCTTTTTGTATTTATTGTTTTTTGTTGTTCTGGAAGATTGTAACATAAAATATCGAGTTTAGGAAGCCATTGTATTCCTAGTGTCTTTACAGGATTTGAATTTCCCAAGTTTAAGACGCTAAGTTCATCGGCACACACACACACACACGCAGTGATCAACCCTGCCCCTAGGAACATGTGTATACCAATGTAAGAATGGGATCCACATGTCCGAAGATCAAACCGGTCACACCTCGCTAGTCGAAGTGGTACCTATCTGACCCCCAGGCTTTTTCACCACCCCTCCTCATCGTGTGACTTACGTGAGGAGGCTTATGATCTGAAATTTACTTAAGATGCCCTGGGTAATAGGACATCCTCGGTTTTTAGTGAATGTGGTTATGCCACCTAACTGTAGGGGTAGCCACATCTTGGCTTTTCTCCCTATTTACGTTACTGACTCTATTGATTTTACTCTAGCTTTACGTCGGGACTTGAGTCCCTAAAAAAAAGAAAAAAGAGCGTGTATTCCGACCATACAGCCATCAGCCTGAGCTGATGACTCTATCTCCGGAAAAGAGTGTGTGCTCGGTCACTCAGCCGCCGATTTGACAAAATAAATTTTGTTCTCCTCGCCGGCTGAGCACTCGAGAGGGGTCCGGCCACCAAGCCCATGTATGCCGCATATGACCTCAGTGCTCGGATTTCCCGAGTAGATCTTTCATTCGATCTGCCTTAAGGGCCTAGTCCGCGGAGCGGTATATAGAAGGCCTGACGGGCCCCTTCTATATTTGCTATATAAGGTAAATTTACGTTAAACGGTTTAATGAAAAGTATGAATATAACAATATGAATTTACGTTATTTAATCAGAAAACCCAATTTTTTTTTTTTTTTTTTTTTGTGGACTTCTTTGTGGCTTCGGGACTATAAAATGCCTGGACAACAATTTTTTCCTTTTTTCCTTAATCCTATTTGTGTGCGTGTATTGGGGAGTGCATTCCCAAGTGTATAATGCTCTCACACACCCCGGTGTATATTGGACTTATAATTACCTAAAAACCTAAAAACCTAAAAAGAAAAGCGTACCCTCTCGCCAGAGTTTTTTTGGTGTGTTTTCTGATTGACTGCATTTCTTTGTTTGTTCTTCTTGCAACCATCTCATTCTTTATTTATTCGTTCGGGTTCTCCCTATATCGAGCTATCTGTTGTTTTGGTCTTCTGTGTACCGTCCTTATGTTTTCATTGTAGTTAGTCAGCTCTCTTAACATTCTGCTTGGGTGGTTTCTTAGTCCGTTGAAAATTTCATATGCTCTCTCGTCTAGCGTGCGTAGGATTCTTGTTTGTCCTGAGTCTCTATATACGTATCTCAAGGGTACGTACCTTGGTATCTTGAGGGCATCTCTGACTATTTGATTCTGAGTGGTCTGTATCTTTTTCCTGTTTGTTTTACAGGTGTGTCCCCACGCTGCGGATGCATATGTTAGGACTGGCAGGATAATACTATTCGCAACCCTGATTTTGGTTTAAAATCGTAGTTTACTTTTCCTTCCAATAAGTGTTGAGAGCTGACTTTTCAACGCTTTGGCTTTGCGTATTTGCTGATTGATGTGCTCAGTGAACGTTAGCTTCTTGTCTAGATGTACCCCTAGGTATTTAGCCTGGTTGGTCCAGTCTACTGGGGTGTTTTCAATTGTAATTTCGCGATTTGGTGCACTTCTTCTGTGACTAAACATTACAGCCTGTGTTTTGTCTGGATTTAGGGCTATTTTCCATTTTATGCACCATCTTTGGAATCTGTTTAGTGCTCTTTGCAGATGATTAGCTGCATGATCCGGATTTCTCCAGCTAACAGCTATTGCTGTGTCGTCAGCGTAAAGACTCAACAGAGAGCCTGGCTCTTTTGGCGTGTCGGCCGTATAGATGGTGTACAGGTAAGGAGACAGCACCGCTCCCTGAGGCACACCCGCCTCCAGGGTCCCGACTTCGGATAGGGTTGCCCCTATTCGAACTCTGAACGTTCTGTTGGCAAGATATAACGCAAGAAGGCATGTCATCGCTTCACTGTAACCAAATTCATTCATTTTATAGATGAGTCCATGGTGCCAGACTCTGTCGAAGGCTTTGCTGACGTCCAGAAAAGCTGTAGCTGTGTACATTTTTTCATTAAATCCTTTGGTGATAAATTCTGTAAGTCGTAGTACTTGTAATTCACAGGAGTGTTCGCTTCTGAACCCGAATTGAGCCTCTGGTATGGTTCCTACCATTTGTGATTCTTCATTGAGTCTTCTTAGTATGACTCTTTCCGCTATCTTGCTTATAGATGATAATAAGCTGATATGTCTGTAATTTTGCGGAAATGTGCCGTTTTTATCAGGTTTTGCAATCATTATTACGTGTGCCTCTTTCCACCTATCTGGGAAATATCGTAGTTTTAGCATGCTGTTTATTATGTTAGTAATATAAACAATAGCTTTTATTGGTAGATTATTCAGCGCCCTGTTTGTGATGTTGTCGGGTCCTGGGGCTTTTTTGGCATTTGTCATTTTTATAAGTTCCTTTATTTCTTCGGGAGATGTATGTGTAATACCTATTCTGCCCTTTTTCCTTCTAAGTCTTCTCGCTGCTCTTTCTACCTTTTCTTCAAAGTCTATGTCATCGTCGGGGTGTTCGTTGTTTCTACACGCCCTTTCTTATTCGTCCTTCATGATTTCGGCTTTGTCGATTTCCGTATGGACAATCCCGTTTACTCTGTGTAGGGGAGGTATGGGTTTCTTGTCCTTTCGGAGGATTTTAGATAACTTCCAGAAGGCGGATTTGTTAGGATTTAGCTCATCGATATAGGGGTCCCAGCTTTCATTTCTATGATTTTGAAGTTGTTTTTTCACTTCCCCGTCTAGCTCATTTGCAATCCTTTTGTCTTCTACCGTTCTTGTGCGGTAGGCTCTTCTTCTTTTCCGGTTTTTCTCTTTGATTAGGTTTTGAAGTTCTATACTTATATCCCTGAATCTTCCTTTTTGTCTTGTGATTGTTTCGGTTTTGGAGCTGGCATCAATAGCATTGTTTATTGCTTGTTCTAGTTTTATTACACTATCTTCTAGTTCTGTAATATTATTAATTGTTGGGATGTTACCGATGTTCTCGCTCACAATTCTTCTGAAGTTTGGTCAACTTGTCTTCTTTCTGTTGTGGGGCTGCAAATAGTTCAATTCTAATGCACCCAGGGTCAGGACGATTAGATTATGTGTCGAATCGCCTTCATTTAGAGAGTGTATCTCGTATTGTTGACCCACGTTGTGTAGGATTGCAATGTCAAGATACGTAGGGAGTTCTCCGTGGAAACATGTCAGTTCTGTTGGTCCGATGACATGTGTGTTCGGTCTGTTCTCGAGATGGTTGCAGAGATATCTTCCGTTTCGGTTGGTCGTCCTGTCAAACCAATTGGGAGATCTAGCATTTAGGTCTCCAATAATTATAGTTGGTTCTTCTGAGTTCAGTATTAGGCTCAAATCTTCGTTAAAAATCGGATCATGTGGTCTGACGTAAGCTGACACTATTTTTAGTGTTTCGTTGTTGGCCTTAAGTCGAATAATTGTGGCTTCCATTGTCACCAGTCCGTCTGGTGTTGGGATGTGCTCGTGTTTGAGTCCCTTTTTGACTAATATAGCTGTTCCTCCTGATAATGCTCTATGATCCGTTCTATAGATATCGTAGCCTGGAAATTTTGTTTTTTTTTCTTTCCACTAGTTTGGTTTCTTGAAGGGCTACAATATCGAGCTCTAATCTGTTTATTATTTCATCCAGAAGGTTGATCTTTTTGAATATTCCGCCGGAATTCCATGACCCAATGCGTAGATCTTCGTTTTGGTTTGCTAACATTTTCGGACGGCTTCTCCAAATTCAGTCATCATTTTTGTTGCTTTGTCCATCATGGACATCATTTCCATCATTTTGTTATTATACTCTGTATGGAAGTTTGCGATGAGGGTAGCTGCGTCCTGTACCGACACTTCTCGTGGTTGTGCTGGAGCTTCTGTGATGGTTTCAGCGGATTTTTTCGCTGCCTGTGCGTAGCTGACTCCTTTGTTGATTGGAGCGCTGTTTATGGGTCTTCCTACCGGTCTTGTTGGGGCAGGCGTTTTCTTTTTGGGGGCCTTAGAGCATCCTCTATAATTTGCTGTATGCGCTTCACCACAGTTTGCACATTTGGGGTCGTTTTCCCGGCTTTTCTCACAGTCGTTACTGATGTGGTTTTCTCCGCATTTTACACATCTGGATCCGCAATGGCAAGCCTTTGAGCTGTGATAGAACCCTTGACAGTTA
This sequence comes from Diabrotica undecimpunctata, assembly GCF_040954645.1. Taxonomy (NCBI): domain Eukaryota; kingdom Metazoa; phylum Arthropoda; class Insecta; order Coleoptera; family Chrysomelidae; genus Diabrotica; species Diabrotica undecimpunctata. The sequence goes on along the minus strand of NW_027311909.1, from coordinate 258,531 downwards.
TAACACTGTAGGGTGTCTTTTGTGATTTTGAATTCATCCTATACATAGATGCGCATGTAGCATATATCAAATATTTTTTTAATTTTTGCAACGTCTTCCTCTTTGAGGGTGACGATGAAATGTGGCAGTACTTTTTTATCAGCTTTTTTGGAGATCATATTGATCACCCTTGTTGCTTCTATTCCTTTATTGTATAGTTTGTCTTTAATTGCTACTGTGCTAGTAGTAGCAGATAGCCCTTTTAGAATGACTCTTTTTAGTTTATCGCTATCTATGGGATATGCGATGAATTCTACTTTTGGAGTGTGTTCTTCTAGGATGTGTACCATTCCTAGGTAATCTTTTCTAGTTTTTGTGGTAACAACAATAGATCTGCCTGATCGTGTGCAAACTTATTGACTGATATTATGCCTTGGGTGGCTGCTCTCTGTAGGATTTTTTGGTGTTCTCCTACAGTTTTTAGGATTATCGCCGGTGGTTTCGGCTCTTTTACTATTGGCTCTTTTACTGTAGGCTCCTCGCTTGTTTGCGGTGAGTCTTTTGCTACGTCGTTTTTTTTTTTAACTTGGCTATTTTTGCTCAAGTTATTTTGGGCAGTTTTCTTTTTCTGGCTTCTTTCATGAGCCTCTTTCGCAGCCTTGTTAATTTGTCTACTGTCTGATTTCTCAGTAGTAGTGCCTGTCTTTTTTCCTTTTTTGTTTTGGACTTGTGTCCAACCTGCAGGTTCTTTGGTTGTTATGATTCTTTCCGGCTCTTTAGGCTTGCCTTTGCTACCGGATGGCTTTGCGGGGGGCGGTGAACCGATTCCTAGTTCAACTAGCTTTACAACGTCGTTATCGAGGGAGGCTTTCCACGGGTCGATATCCATTATTGACTCTTCTTTGTCCTCGGCTGCTGTTAATGCCATTATATGTTGTACAAGTTTTTGTATCTCCTTATCCTTTTCCTTATTTTCGTTTCTCAGCTCAGTCATCTGAGCGAGAAGGTCTTGGATTTGTTTATTCGCCTTTTCCTCGCGGATACGGCTTTCTTCTTTTAGAGATTTGATCTGTTCCGTCAGTACATTGACCGACCTTAAAAGCTCATTGGACTTTTCCCTTTCCGCCATTTCTCTGGCCTTTTTCTTTACTTCTTCGTCTTCCGGAGAGTCTTCTTTGGGCCTTAGCCTTTTCATTTTCTTGCCGATTTCGGGCTCGGCTTCATTTTTGGAGCCGTTGTCCACGACGGGTGGTGTCTCTACTACAGTTGGAAGTTCATCGGCATTATTTTTCAAATGTTCTATAATGGCAGGATCATTGGAGACCCATTTTCGTAAATTAAAACCACTTGACTGCAGTATATTAGAAATGTTTCTGCAGGTTTGTTTCGCAACGTCACAATCATCAAAACCTGTAATCAAATTATCGACATAAAAATCCTCATGAATTAATTTGGATTCTAATGGAAAATTATCTTGACAATCATAAGAAATTTGTCTTAAACATCTCATTGCGAGATATGGAGCCCTCGTGGTACCTTATGTCACGGTATTTAAGGTCATAATTGAAATAGGATGATCTACGTCTTCTCTCCAAAATATTTTTTGTAAATGTCTATCGTCTGGATGGACATCAATACACCGATACATCATTTCGATGTCTGAAATAACTACATATTTATGAAAACGAAACCTTAACAATATTGCAAAAATATCATCAGTTTGAATAGCTGGTCCTGCGTACTAAATAGAATTAAGAGATTTCCCAGTTGTTGTATTAGCAGAACCATTGAAAACAACCCTTAAACGTGTGCTAAGGCTTTTATTACGAAGCACCCCGTGATGAGGCAGAAAATATGAACAGATGTTGTCATCAAAATATGTGTCAATTGGCATATGGTTCAGTGCCTGGTATTCTTGCATAAATGAAACATAAAGTTTCTTTAATTTAATATCTTTTTCAAATTGTCTTTCAAGATTTAGAAATCTCCTTACAGCTAAGTTCTTTGAATCTCCTAACTGTTCTCTACTTTCTTTTAATGGAATCTTGACAATGAATTTACCAGTTGAATCTTTAGAATATGTATTCTTGAAATGTTCTTCACATTTGTTGTCTTCTTGAGAAATTAACTTTGTATTTGAAACTTGTTCTATTGACCAAAATTTGTCTAGATCCTTCTGTACTTGATCACTCTGTACAAAAAAACATTGGACCTTATCAACATTTTGTGACCACAACCCGGCAACTACATAACCAAATTATGTGTTTTGTAAGACAGGAAAATTTTTTACAAGAGAAATTTTTCCATTTCGAAGTATATCCCAGAATAAATCGGAACCAATAAGCATATCAACTGATTGTGATCTATGAAAAGAAGGATCTGCCAAAGAAATGTTTTTAGGAATATTTAATTTAGAACCTTCAATGTTATAAATAGGTAAATTTTCTGTAATTTTAGGTAGGACAAAACATGTTAAATTGAAGATATTTGAATCATAAGTAGATCCAATAGAAACATTGCATTTATAACGTAGGGTGGAAGTGACACGATTGATCCCTACAATTAAAAGATTTGCATCTATTTGCTTTAGGTTAAGTTTTTTGCATAATTTTTCTGTCAGAAATGAAGTCTGGCTACCACTGTCAAGAACAGTTCTTACCTGTTGAACTTGACTATTATCATCCCATATATTAATGATGGCAGTAGACAGTAAAACATATGTATTATTAGTTTTTGAGAAATTAGACACAGCTAGCTCTGTAGCGTTATGTGATTCATGACAATTGGTGTCATTATTTGTTACTTATAATAACTGAGCAAGAGCTGGTCGCATATTTGAGCTTGTAATGTAATTAATTGAATCAGTTCCTTGATCCTGATAATGATGCAATAGAGTATTATGTTTACCTTTACAAACTTTACAGGACACATGTCTACAATCTTTACTAAAATGTCCCTTGCATAGGCAATTTTTGCATAATTTCATACCTATAATCCGTGTCCATCTTTGAGAAACACCTAATAGTAAAAATTGAGGACAATAGTAAATAAGATGATCACTTTTACATAAATGACATATTTGCTTGGCATTAGAAAAATTATTTGACACTAAAGATACATGTTTTTTAAATGGTTTTCTCTGTTGAGAACGTTGTTGAACTTGAGAGTTAGCCTTTATTCCCCTCTCTTCAAGCTTTTCTAATTGATTTGCTTTATTATCAAGAAATTTAAATAAATCATTGACTTCTGGTAAAGTATCCTTATCGTATTTTTGCTCCCATTCTTTTAAAGTAACTTTGTCTAATTTGTCTGAAATAATGTGAATCAAGATAGCACTAGATAATGGATTTTCATAAAACAAGTTTAAATTCTTTAAAATAAGCAAATGTTGATTAACTGTATCTACTAATTCCCTTACAGCACTAGCAGTTTCTTGTGTGACTGATTTTAAATTAAACAATGCTTTAATATGACTATTGACAAGCAAATGAGGATTGTCAAACCGTTTGCATAAAGCTTGCCATGCTAAGATATAATTTTGTTTAGAAAATTCTAAATGCTTAACAATTTGTTGCACTTTGGTGCCTAAAGAAGTTCTTAAGTAATGGAATTTTTGAATGTCATTCAATGAAGAGTTTTGGTGAACTAGTAACTCAAATGTCTCTTTGAATTCTATCCATTCGCAAAACTCTCCATTAAAGGAAGGAATCGTGACAGGAGGAAGCTTGACAAATTCTACTTTATTTTCAAATAACTCACTGTGAGTTGTATTATTTGTTTCAGAACTACTCATTTCATTTAATTTGGATACCAAACATAAAGCACTTGCTGTGTAAGTTGCATGGTCATTTGTAAAGTTTATTCGTTCAGCATATTCATTTTCTAAGTGTTCATCATCACATTCTTGTGCAATGTCGGTTTGTAAATCATTAAACTCATCATATAATGAACCTAATTTTGCAGATCATTGTTGTAAATCAACCTATAATAAATTACCTATTGATCCGTAATGAAAATAGTAATGAATTTTTTGAATTGTGTATAAATATTTTAAATTCAGAGATGTTAAACTAATCGGCAACGCTGCACAAATATATGCGCATACCTTGGGTGGATAGAGTTCAAAACGATGACGTCCTTAAGAGAGCCGGCGTGGAAAGAGAACTCTTTAAATTAATTAAAAAACGCAAGATTGGTTACCTTGGGCACATATTGAGAGGAGCAAAATATGAAATACCACAGTTAATCCTACAAGGGAAGATCGAAGGTAGGAGAGGAGCCGGCCGCAAACAATTATCCTGGTTAAGGAATATTAAAGAATGGACAGGAATACACAATACAGGCGAGCTGTGTCACGCCGCCAAGAACAGAATTCTAGTAATGAGATAGTCGCCTACGCACTTTGGTGTATGGCATGTTAAGAAGAAGAAGCACAAATATACTTTATGAACTGAGATTTTACCACAGCATAGGAAACTGGTTTAACAACAAATCTCGGCTACCGGTATGGTATAAGCAAGGTGAAGAAACACGTTTTGTAAATTTATGAGGTTAGGAAGTTCAATAATGAAAATAGGACTCACTTGTTTTTGCATGGCCAACAAGAACAATAATGTGGAACAGGGGGCAAATATAAACACAAACGTGCTGAATGAAAACCTAATTGCTACCTTCCAGAAGCAAATAAACCACATCTCAACAATGTTTGAGAAATTAACAACCGTTATGAGCGCCTTGAGCAGTTTCGGGACAAACCAATAATGCCAGTACAATTGGACGATCTACAAAAAATTAACGATCTGGATGAGTTTACCAACAGGCTCAATCTAGACGTTGTAGCCTTACAAGAGACTTATCTTACGGAAAGGGTGAAAACCAAATTTAAGGGCTACAGCGTCTACAGGAATGACCATAGATCACGTTCTGGAGGCACGGCCATTATGGTGAAAAAAGGAATAGAACACCAATCAATTCCTACACCAGGTGGTCTGGTCACTATGGAAGCCACCATAGTTCGGATCATTACGGCCAACGACACGCTGAAGATTGTCTCAGCTTATGTCCGGCCGAATGAGCCGATCCAGGGCGAGGATCTGGACGCCATTCTTGATACAGAAGAACCATCCGTCATAATTGGTGACCTAAATGCGAGATCGCCCAATTGGTTTGACAGAACTAGTAATAGAAACGGGAGATTCTTGTGTGAATATCTGGAAAACCAAATAAATACAGTTGTCACAGGTCCTATGGAGCCCACATGCTTCCATGGAGGGGACAGACTACCTACCTATTTGGACATTGCAATTCTTCACAACGTGGGACAACAACACGATATAATCTCACTCAATGAAGGAGACTCCAACCACAACCTAATCGTGCTAACTCTAGGCGCCGTAGAAACAAACTACGTGCAGCCATACAAGAAAAAGAGGACAAGCTGGCCCAACTTCAAACGTATCGTCTCTGAAACAATAGGAATAGTTCCTGACATCAACAACAAACGGAAACTAGAAGAGTATGTGTTGAAATTCGAAAGAACCATACAAAATGCGCTGGAAACCAGCACAAAAGAAGAAACCTCAACAACACCCAGAGGAAGATTCAGAGACATCAGCAACGAATTAAAAACTCTCATAAGAGAGAAAAACAGACAGCGACGAAGGGCAAACAGGACTAGGAACATAGAAGATAAAAGAATTGCCAATGAACTAAATAGGGAGGTTAAAAAACAGCTGGAAATCCACAGAAATAACAGCTGGGACGACTTCATCCAACAGCTAGACCCTAATAAATCAGGTTTCTGGAAGCTTTCTAAAGTCTTGCGAAAGGATAAAAAGCCAATACCCACCTTACATGGGGAAAACGGCCTAGTTTATTCTGAACAAGACAAAGCGGAGGTCATGAAAGATACACGAAAAAGGGGATGCAGAAACAACTACCATCCCGATGAAGATCCAGACTTCGAAGACGAAGTAGAAAGAAGGAGCAGACGTCTAAAGAGAAGTAGAGGCGACATAGCTCTCAGGCATACCACCCCCGAGGAAATCCAGCAGTTTATCAAAATGACCAACGCTAAGAAGGCTCCAGGCCCAGATAACATCACAAACAGGGCCTTAAAAAATCTGCCAGTGAAAGCAATCGTTCATCTAACGAACATAATCAATCATATCATAAGATTAAGATACTTTCCTGACAGGTGGAAGGAGGCCCATGTTATAATGATAGAGAAACCGGGTAAAGACGGAACTTTTCCACAGAACTACCGACCCATTAGCCTACTATCATCAGTAAGCAAAATTGCTGAGCGAGTCATCTTGGCAAGATTAAGAGAAGAATCTGAGGTAATGGATGCAATCCCTGAAGCGCAGTTCGGATTCAGGAGCAATCACTCCTGCGAACTGCAAATACTAAGATTGACAGAGTACATCACTAAGGGGTATAATGAAAGAAAATATACAGCAACCGCCTTCTTAGATGTCAGTAAAGCCTTTGACAGAGTATGGCATGACGGATTGCTGTATAAAATGAACGAAATGGGGTACAGTGAAGCGATGACATGTCTCCTCTCCTCGTACCTAGCCAACAGAAGATTCAGAGTTCGAATAGGGCCCGTGCTGTCGCCTTACCTGTACACCATATACACTTCAGATACCCCTGGTGGTGATCAACATACTATGCTCAGCCTTTACGCCGATGACACTGCTATAGCTGCTAGCAGCAGAAATCCTGATCTGGCCACTAGATACTTGCAAACGGCACTAGACCATTTGCAATCTTGGTGTGTTACGTGGAAAATTGCCGTCAACCCGGACAAAACTCAGGCAGTCATGTACAAAAGACGGCACGGAATCCCCAACAAGGAACTATCTATCTTCGATACTCCGGTCGAATGGCAAGACGACGCCAAATATCTCGGAGTAACGCTAGATAAACGTCTCACCTTTACTAAACACATAAACAGAACAGTTCAAAAGGCAAAAATCCTTAAAAGTCAACTCTCCTCGCTTATAGGGAGGAAAAGTAATCTGAAAAATAAGAATGGCAAATGCCATCATTCTGCCAACCCTCACATACGCCTCAGCAGCGTGGGGGCATGCATGTGAAACAAACAGAAAGAAAATCCAAACTGTACAAAACTACATGATCAGAGAGACTCTTAAAATTCCTAAATATGTGTCACTAAGGTACGTATATAGGAATTCGCAGCAAAAGAGCGTCCTGAACATGATGGTCGAACATGCACATGAGCTTTTTGAAAACCTCAGAAACCATCCGAACCGTTCGCTAAGAGAGTTGACAAACTACGATCCTAATATAAGGACAGATATTCACATGAGAAGCCCTAATCTATGGCTTAGCAGATTTGGCCCACAAAAACACAAAAACACAAAACAAAAATCAAAAAACAAAAAAGAGCTTAGCTCACCAAAAAATAACCCCAAATCCCAACCCAATCCCCCAAATTTTTTTTTTTTTTTTTGTTATTTCAGTTATATTTATTTCACTAACCAGTTAAAAACAAAACCCAAAAAACCCAAAAACATATACACGGGATGTGTGAGAGCATTATACACTTGGGAATGCACATCCCACCCACCCATTAAAACCCCTACCCCTATTATTATTTCACCCAAAAACCCACTAACAAAAATCTGTATAGGCCAATAAAGTAAAATCAATAAACAGGACAAAATCCTAATAAGTAACGCCACAAGGCTGAGGCCCCTCAGGCACGCCCCTAAGGACAAAGACCCTTCAGGAATAGCCCTTCAGGACTAAGTTGCCACAGGCAACTCGCGAAAACTGAGCATCGAGGTCGTGTGCGACAAACACAGGCTCGATGGCCAGGCCTATCGATCGCCCAGTCGGCAAGGATACCAAAACTTGTTTTGCCAAATTGACGACTGTGTGACCGAGCACACAACAACCGAACAGGGGGCCGACAGTTTGCTGTCGATCCCCTGATGGGACACACATTTTTTTTTGTGGTCACAGAGCCCAAAGTAAAGCCATAGTAAACTCGGTAAAGTAAATAGGGAGAAAAGCTACACTAAGCTACCCCTACAGATAGGTGGCCTGACCACAAGTCATGGAAAACGGAGGGTGTTTCTTTTCCCAAATCGCCCGACGTAACAGTTCAAGCCTCCTCTGCGTATGTCAGACGTAGAGGAGGGGTGGTGGAAAAACCTGGGGGTCAGATAGGTACCGAGCCAAAATGACTTGCTCTTTTGGAACGAGACCGGTCTGATCTTCGGACATGGGGGTCCCACTGTCTAGCAGTGGTACACTCATGTTCCATAGGGTTTGGGATAAACTCATGTGTGTGTGTGTGTGTGTTGTTTTTGCATCAATATTATCGCAATCTTCTATCCATGGGGCTCGGACGGACCAAAAATATATGTTGAAATGACTTGAATTAGTTACACTGTTTTATTGAACTCAATTACAATTGAAATTAACATTTTAATACATGAAATAATAATGGACTGTAATGTCTTCAATACGGGACGTCAGACGGCCGCTAGCAGAGAGAGGGCTTCTTGTAGTTGACTTCTCGCAGTTGGCTGGAACACCATGTGGCCATGTTGATTTAAGTTTTCTCCACTTGGTTTAATTACCGTAATAGGTTGCAAAAAAGCATAAAATTCTTCAAATTTTGAATTATCAGATGTGTATGAGTTGGTGTTATTGCAATTTGAGAGAGTTCTAAAAGCGTCACAAAGTGGAGGAGAATTTTTGTGGATCCAATATTTATTTGTTAAATCTGCATTATTAAGTTTGGTAATACTGCAGTAAAGAGAGAGGTTTCTATGACGAATATCAATCAGAAATTTTTGACTATGATATTCTCTTCTATATTTAAGTGGAAATTCTAGTGCTTCAACATATAACGAATTAGTTAAAGTTATAGTTTTAGAAATTGCTTTAAGGAAATTTAATCCCTTATTACATCTATTTAACATGAAGTCAATGTGTAACTTCCAAGTTAATTAACGGTCAAGAATCATCCCTAAGTATTTAATTGAAGAACAGAAATTATATTTCCGACTGTTCACTGTTAACATCAGCATATTGTATTATATTAAGACTGTTATTTACTAGGGAGACATTTTGCAAATCAGATGTATATAGATTAAATAATAAAGGGCTTAAAACTGACTCTTGTGGAAGTCCTAGGTTGTTATATCGAGGACCTATAAGTTTATTGTTATTTGATCTCAAATAAATTTTTCTGCAGGTGTAAAAGTTGATAATGGTTTTCACTAATGTAGCTGGTATATGAAAATTTCTAATCATTTTTTTCCATAAGGATGTCCAGACAAACGTTATTATAAGCACCTTGTATGTCCAAACATATTGTGGGTATGTATGTATTATTGGAAAATGTATCCCGAATGTCCGTTACTAATGTAGCAAGAGCATCTATAGTACCACATCCTTTTTTGTATCCAAATTGAAGGTCTGGAAGTAATTTCTTCTTATCTAAGTACCATTCCAGTCTATGTTTGATCATTCGTTCTAATGCTTTTAGTAAACAAGACATCAGGAAAATGGGTCTGTATGACTCAGATAAATTGGGATTTTTTCCTGGTTTGAGAATAGGAATAATAATTACATCTTTAAATGCATGAATAACTGAATTATTGATAATAATGTCATTGAATATATCCAATAAAAATAGTTTAGCAATTTTTGGAAGAAACTGAATCATAGGATATTTAATATTATCCAATCCTGGACTTGAATTATTTCTGTTTTTGAGTGCATACTCTAATTCGGTAATATTTAATGGTTCTAGGAAAAATTCCTTTTCATTATTTGTAGAATGTATTGTAATTTCCCGTGGTATAACAGATGGTGGTGTTATTTGACACCTAAAAAATCTCTAAGCATTTCAAGTAATTTTCAAAATTCGAATTATGTTAATATATTGGGAGAGACGGTCCTGCAAGTGACACAGTAGTTTCGTTGATTTTCACTTCGTAATAAACTTCAAATAATTGGGGAATTACAAGTTAGACAATTCAACAAAGTTCAAAAATAAGAGTTAAAAGTTAAGTGCATACAGGTGATAGTAGTAAATAAAAGAAATACCATCAGACAAGTAAGATATAACCATTTTAAATAATTTTAACAAGTTTTGAGCAAATAAATAATTGTGTGAAAGATCAAAAAAACTGGTTTTGGCGAATGTTTTAAGTCAGAGGGGTCGACCTGCTTAGGCATTTCTACGCGTTTTTTGGTTTCTTGCCTTAGAATAAATTAGTTTAAAGTTACGATTAGAATTAAATTAAATTAAAATAATAAAATTAATTCATACGTCAAATAACTGTCAAAGTTAAACTTGATAATTAAAAGTTCTCCTATTAGTTTTTAATAATTGTGTGTATATTAAACAGTATTTAATAGTTATATTACAATTAATAAGTATTCAAGATTCCCATTCAGGTAGCCAACGGAGTGGTACGGTGGTTAACGTGTACGGAGTGTAAATAGCTCCCCCCTAAATGGGGGAAGCTTTAAAAAGAAAGACGCCGTTAGGTGTAACTATTAACCAGACAATGAGTGCAAATAACTCTAAAAGTGATGCGGAATCAGAAAATTATTTATCGGTCCCCGTACAAGACATGGATACCACTTTAAGTTCTGAGACAACAGCTGAAACCAGTCGTCAGGTCATTAGTGATAAAGAAAAGGATATTTATAAACAAAATAAAACACCTAAAGTTTTTAATCTAAGAAATGGAGATAAGTATAATTTGAGTAATATTTGTGTTTTTATCGAACGAAAAAATATTGAAAATGCCGGCCGTCTTCATCCCTTATTTGTGGGAGATATCTTACACAAAAAACTAAATGTTAACAATATTAACCAAATTAGATCTGTTGGAAAAAATAGAATAAAAGTTAGTCTAAAAACATGTTCTGATGCCAATGCTTTAGTAAACAATCCTCTTTTATCAGAAAATGATCTTGTAGCGTTTATACCAAATCATTTATTAGAAATTAAGGGTTTGATAAAAGATATTGATACTCAATTCGATACGAAATATATTTTAGATAACATAAAATCTCCTTCAACAGTAGTTGATGTTAAACGTACACATCGTAGAATAGAAAAGGATGGTGATATACAATATGTCCCCAAAAAAACCATTATTGTAACTTTTGAAGGGAACACTTTACCTAGTTATATTTCAATAAATAGTGTATATTTTTCGGTGGAGCGGTTTTTTAGCAGAGTTACACAGTGCTTCAGATGTCTACGCTATGGTCACATTTCTAGGCAATGTAAAAATATTGAAGAGTTATGTATTAAGTGTAGTAATGTAAAAGCTGAAAATCATGTTTGTCACGATTCAGAAATTCGCTGTTTATATTGTAAAACAAATGCCCACGTTTCTATTTCAAGAAAATGTCCTCATTATGAAAAACAACGTAAAATTAAGAATGTTATGGTTGAACAAAATATTTCCTTTATTGAGGCAAAAGAATATTGTGAAATGTCTTATTCTGGTATATCTGTAAACAATAGTTTTTCTATTTTATCCAACTCCAATTTTCCGCCTTTACCAGCGATTGAATCTAAGTCTGGAAATTCTAACTCCCTTTTACACTCAAATTTTAAGAATAATAGCAATTACGTTTTGCCCACCCATCCTACACGAAGTCCTACCGGCCATAGCAATAAAAAACGTCGAATTTCTAATGACACTCCTCCTCCACAACCGATGTTTCCGTTTCAGTTTGGCCCTAATCAACCACTGCCTCGAAATAATAATCCACCAAATTATCAAAATTTAAATAACAAAAACATTGTAAAGTCAATTGCAGATTTTATAGTTGAATTTTTAAAAGGTATTCATACCATTGAAGATATCAAAAATTTGAATAATGATTTAATTCAAACAGGAATAAATAAAGTGTTGGAGGACACATGTAAAAAGTAACCTTCACTCCATTACCAAAGACATTAAATATTTGTCAGTGGAATGCACGTTCTGCTGTTTCGAATAAAAATAGTCTAATGCATTATCTTGTAAATAATAATATTGATGTAGCAATAATAAGTGAAACATGGTTTAAACCCAAAAAAGTATATAGTTTCGTAGGTTATAATGTAATTCGTAAAGATAGACAAGATGGTTTTTCAGGAATTTGCATTTTGGTCAAAAAGTCGATTTCACACCTAGAATTAAGCATAGTTTCCAATTTTAATGTCGATCTTCTTGTTGGTGGTATTAATATCAAATTCAACAATAAAACTTTAAGTATAATTTCCGTTTATAGGTCACCGGATATTAAAACCAACACAACTGATTGGGTAAATATTTTTTCGCAGTTTTCAACTCCATGTATTATTGGTGGGGATTTTAACGCGCATCATGCTACTTGGGGATCCCATAAAAACGATTCTATTGGTAAACAACTCATTGAAGCAAGCAATAATTGTGATTTTGTAGTTATGAATACTGGCGAACCCACGTGTATTACCCGGCCAGGATGCAATGATTCTATGATAGATGTTACCTTTTGCTCCTCGGACGTAGCTAGTGATATAGATTGGGCAGTTTACTCTGACACACTTGGATCGAATCATTTTATGATAAAAATAACTCTTGCAATGCAGCAAATTCTGCAGGACATCACAATTCCGCGATATAGATGGAACCTAAAAGGAGCTAATTGGGAACAATATAAAGAGTTTGTGGAAGACTACTTTTATAACTTTACTGATGCAGAATATCCAACCACCAAAGAAAAATATGCATTCTTAATCAATTGTATAAATAATGCGGCACAAAGAACTTTAAAAGAATACAGACCGTTTAAGTGCAAAAATCGAACACCTTCACCTTGGTGGGATGCAGAATGTGACAACATAATTTCTGAAAGGAAACATGTACTGCAAGTATACAAAGAAAACCCCACAAAAGATAATTTTCTTGCATACCAAAAATGCATGGCACTTACTAAACGAACATTAAAAGAAAAAGCTAAAAAAAGTTGGATTGAATGGTGTTCCAATCTCAACAAAAATACTCCAACTAGCATGATATGGAAACAAGCAAAAAAAATGAATCGTAAAACAATAAACATTGGTAAGCCACATAATGATGATTTAATAGATGAGTTTTTTAATCATGTAGCTCCCCAGACTGTTCCTTTCACTGTAAATATCGAACATACGATCTTAGATAAAAAACATTTTTTGGCAAATAATTTTCACATTAATGAACTAAATTATGCTTTAAGAAATAAAAAAAGTACTGCCCCGGGTTTTGATCAAATAAAGTATCCGATGTTAGAGAACCTACCAATTATAGCAAAAAGTTTTCTTCTACAAATTTTTGATGAGATGCTTGCAGGTGAGTGCATTGAAGATTTTAGGAAAATTATAATCACACCGATTCCTAAACAAGGTAAAGACCCTAACTTGGCCCATTCTTATAGACCAATTTCTCTGCTATCATGTGTGCAAAAAACTTTCGAACGTATGATAAAACATAGGCTGGAATGGTGGCTACATAAAAAAGACCTGCTTACGCCCTGTCAATTTGCATACAAAAGAGGAGTGGGTACGCTAGATGCACTTACAACCTTAGTAACAAATATTCAAAATAATTTCTCTAGAAATAACTTTCTTCCAACAATTTTTATTGATATTGAGAAAGCATATGACACCTTAAACTTAAATATTTTGAGTAAAAAAATGATTATTGATTTTAACATTCCTAAGGCAATAGTGTATGCTATTATCGGATTATATTCAGAAAGACATGTTTATGTCAGGGATTTTAACAACCATTTATTAGGCCCAAGATATGTTTTCACAGGAATTCCACAAGGAGCTGTCTTAAGTCCTTTTCTTTTCAATTTATACACAGCTGACCTACATAAATTAAAGTTGGAAAAATATCCTTTTAAGATCATCCAATATGCAGATGACTTCTGCATTTACTGTGAAACAAAGAAGAGAGATGAAGCTTTTGGATTTTTAATGGATACCTACAACGTTGTAGAAATATGGTTGGAAGAAAATCACCTTCAGCTGTCGGCCACAAAATCAGCAGTGACCATTTTCAGTAGACATAATATTCCCAATATCGAAACATTTATAGTAAAACAGCGAGAAATTCCTTTTAAAAAGGTAATTAAATATTTGGGCATTATACTGGATCACAAGCTCACATGGAAATTTCACATAGAATATATGTTAAATAGATGTGAAAAAGGCCTAAACTTTCTGAAAATGACAACTAAAACTTGGTGGGGAACAGATGTTCAGACTTCCTTACTTTTTTATAGAACTTACATTCGCTCTATCATAGATTATGGATGTTGGTTATATGGATCTGCCAGCAAGAACTTACTAAACAAATTAAACATATTTATAAACCAGTGTTTGCGTATCTGTATTGGTGCCATGAAGACAACTCCTATTGAGCCCCTTTATGTTGAAGCACGTGAGCCTCCAATTTCTCTTAGAAGACATTTCTTGGCCGAAAAATTTTTACTGAAAATTAAACACCAGAACACTTTCCTTTATACCGAATTAACAAATTTAAACAATTATGATTTAACGAATAAATATTGGATTAAGAAAAATTCTCCAACCCTATGTGAAGCTCTTAGAGAAAACACAGTTTGTGCTGATGAAGCTATTAATTTAAAATCACACACAGATATAAATGATTTTGAAGCTCTTTTTTATAGCGTTAAATTTATTAAACCAAATTATGTTAACACTGGAAGAGCAAATAACAACATTATAACAAGCATCTTATCCAATTGGGATTACTACAGTACTATCTACACGGATGCCTCCAAATCAGAAGACGGTACAGGATGTGCCTTTTACATCCCCATGGAGAAGGTAGAAAAAATGTTCAAATTAAAAGCAAATATTTCCATATTTAGTGCGGAAGCAATTGCCATATATCAAGCCCTACTTTTTGTTTCTAACAGAGATTCCTCCGTTATTATTGTTTCAGATTCCATGTCAGTTCTCACAGCCATTAACCAACCTTTTGTTCCAACCACATACTCCAATCCCTACATAATATTAATTAAAAAATTAGTTAAACACTTTAAGGAAAATAAAAAAAATGTGATATTTATATGGGCCAAAGCACACAGTGGAATTAAACATAATGAACATGTGGACCAACTAGCCAAATTAAGTATTTATTCAGTGGATACCACAGAATTTCTACCCAGTATTTCTGATTTGGTTGCTTCACGCAAGGCAGTTTTAAAATATAAATGGAGTGACCTATGGTCTGAGTTTTGTTTTACCAACCCAAATAGATACACTTCTTTACACACAACTGTCCCTGTTGCATATTGGCACAGAACTTATAATGTCCCTAGGCGTTATATAACAACCATATCTAGGCTTAAATTTGGACATGCTTATTTTCCTGCTCATCTTGCAAGGATTCATGTGATCGAGAGTAAAAACTGTGTGGAATGTGGAGTAGAAGGTGACCTAGATCATGTAATTTTTGGTTGTGCCAAATATAATTTGGAATCCACCTTATTATATAATAATATAGTTCGTATTACCGGTAAATCTCCGTTTAACGTTTTATCTGCCCTAGCGACTCAAAACAGATTAATTTACGATTGCATAATCGATTTTTTGACCAAATGTAATATTTTTCTTTAGTTTTTACTTTTTACCTTTGTTTTCTCTAATTTATATGTTTAATCCTATTTGCCGTGGCCTAGTTCTGTGTATGTTATATATTATAATGTCCTGATGGTCCCCTGGACGTGAAACGAGTGACCCATGTTAATTGTATATGTTTATGGATATATATGTGTATGTATTATTTATATTTTTTCTCTTCTTTTTGTTAAATGTTGTAAATTTATCTATTTTAGTCTATTCGATTGCAAATAACTCAAAAACTTTTTACTGTACCTAATGAGATTAAAAGATTTTGTAACTGGCTGTATGGCAAACTGCCGAAGCCATAAAAATAAAATATAAAAAAAAAAAAAAAAATAAAATTAATTGTTATTGTAATAAAAAAGTTTAATTAATATAGGAAAATACTATATTAGTGTATATTAATATAGAAAATATATATTAATATAGAAGGTAACAAAATCGAATGAACAGCAAAAGAAATAAACCAGAACACGATAACTCATCCGACGTGGAGGAAGCCTTCAAAAGAATCAAAGATACGTTAAGAACACCTCCAAAGGATAACATAAAAAATCGCGAAATGAAAGAACTAAAGAAACTACTAGAAGAAATAAATAAAGAGATTAAAACGGAAATAAAAGAGCTGAAAACAGAAATGAAGGAAGAAAATAAGGAGATCAGAAGATATATAAATGAAGTTAAAGAAGAGATAAAACTAAATCATGAAGAAATAAAAATCATAAAGCTGGAAATAGAAAGGGTGAAGGAAGAATGGACAAAAGAGAAAGAAGAACTGAAAAGAGAAAACGAACTAACCAAAACCGATAACAAAAAGATAACGGAAGAATTAAATGATCTAAAACACTCATTGGAAAGATTAGATACAGAAAAAAGAAAGAAGAATATAATCATTAGTGGAGCAATAATAGACAATGAAGACCAAAAAACATTGAAAGAAGGAATGACTACTATGTTAGAAAATCATCTTGAAGTCAAAACTAATATTAAAAGAGCACAAAAAATAGGCACAAAAACATGCTTAATTGAACTAGAAAGCGAAGAAGAAAAAACAACAATCTTAAGAAACAAATACAAACTTAAGAATGTGAAGACCAAAAAAATATTGATTACAGAGGACCTCACAAAAGGAGAGAGAGAGAGAAAATGAAAGCTTTAAGAGATGAAGCAAGAGAAATGAGGGAAAATGGAAAAATGGTCAAAATAGGATACAATAAAATTACAGTAGATGGCAAGGAATGGAGATAGTGCTATAAAGAAGAAAAAGTAGTGGAAATAGAGAGTTCAAAAAACTACCAGAGCAACATAAAAAGAACAAAGGAGAGGCCAAGCAACGAATAGAGAAAGAAGAATTACAAAATAAACCAGACAATGATGATAAATGTTTAGTTTTAAGTAGTAATAGAAATAGGATTAGAAATGTAAATGATAAGTATGCCTATAGGAAATATGACTTGTGATAGGAATATGGGTATTAAGCATACTAACAGTAGTGATAATATTATAGTTAGGGGGAATATCAAAAATGGGCATAGCATTAGTAATGAAGGTAGGGAAAAATTAAATATTAGCATTAAAAATCAAAACGGTAATAAAATAAATAACGGATATAATGTTAATACAAAAACCACGGAGCATGAAATCAACGTTAACACCAATAATGGAGAAGAAGAATACAGTAATAAGGAAATACATCTTAACAAGACAAATTATATAGGAATAACGACATGGAATGTGACATCTCTGACCGGTAAGGAAATAGAAGCTACGGAAGAAATGGAAAAAATGAAGGTACAAATAATGGGAATAAGCGAGACAAAAAATATAGGGAAAGGACACATCAATATCAATGAGAAATATAGTCTATATTATTCTGGAGTACCACAGGGTCACAGAGCAAAAGAAAGAGTCGGTATAATAGTGAATAAAAGAATAGAATCAAGAATAACAAACTACGAAGCAGTATCATCTAGAATAATCACAGCCCAAATAGAACTAAAAGACAAGATAGGAATAATACAAATATACGGACCAACAGAAGGCAATGAAGAAGAGATAATGATAGAATTCTACAACGAACTCCAAGACGCATTAGACAAATTAAGAGAGACAAGAGAAAAAATGATAATCTTGGCGATTGGAATTCAAGAGTAGGTAAGGATATTAACAGGGGATTAGGATGCATTGGACAATATGGGGAAGAAACATTAAATAGAAATGGAATTAAAATGCTGGAATTCTTCCAAACCAATGACCTGATAATAGGAAACACATTCAGTGAACAAACCATTAACGACAAATATACATTTGTGGCTGAAGAGAGAAATCGACTATATAGTCTATGCGAGAAACCTAGAACAAAATATAAAAAACATCTTTACGGAAAAGGAACCCGAACTATCTACACAACACAGGATGGTCACTGCAAAACTGGAGGATGAAAAAATGGAGGAAGTGGAAAGAAAAGAGTACAAGAAAGTAAATGTAAACAAACTAAAGATAAAAAGTGTGCGAGAATTTTACACGGAGGAAACTAACAAAAGACTGAGACAAATAGAAGAAAAATGGAATACATACAGTGAAGTATTAAAGACAACAGCAACTGAAGTGTGTGGAATCAAAAGATATAATAAACAGTTGAAAAGGACAAGATGGTGGAATAAAGAAGTGAAGACAGAAATAAAAAAGAAGAAAATAGCATGGAAAAAATACATCGAAACAGGATTAAAAGAGGATAAAAAAAATACTATATTCAGAGATGATTGGCAAAAAAGACAGTCACACAAGCAAAAGCAAAAACATGGAAAGAATTTGGAGAAGAAATTTAGGAAGAATATATACCAAATAATAGAAACTTTTGGACGACAGTACGATACATAAGGCAGGGAAAACGAAAGGAAATAAACGCAGTAAGAGATACTTCAAACCAAATACAAATAAGCCCAGAACAAATAGCTAGGGTATGGAAAGAATATTATGAGAAAAAATTTGATATCGAAGTGATAAAGGAAGACAATATAATCAATGAAGGCGAAGAAAACACAGAGCCAGAGCAAATGAGTAGAGAAGAAGTAATAGAAGGATTATCAAATATAAAAATAGGCAAGGCAGGTGGAGATGATGAAATTGAACCGGAAATGGTAAAATACATGGGAGAAGAAGCAATAAACTGGCTTTGGAAAATATATAAAGAGGCGTGGGAAAAACATACAATCCCTAAAGACTGGCAAAACAATATAATCGTGCCAATATACAAAAAAGGAGAACATGTGAACTGCGACAACTATAGAGCAATATGTCTGTCATCGGTATGCTTTAAAATATATACGAAAATAATAGAGAAGAGACTGAGACAAGAATTAGAAATGGTATTGGGAGAAGAACAAAGGCATTTAGACCGGGAAGACAGACAAATGACAACATATATATCATTAGAAACCTAATAGAAAGAAGCATAGATACGGGGGGGGACTAGTATTAGCATTCATAGACTTAAGTGCAGCATTTGACACGATAGAAAGACATATTATAGGGAAATGCTTGAGGAAAATAAACGTACCTAATGCATTGATTAAAATTATAGAAAGTACTTACAAAGAGGTAAAAGGAAGGGTACAAATAACAGAGGAAAGATCGGAAGCATTTAATTGGAAGAGAGGTATTAAACAAGGAGATAGTCTCAGCCCTTTGCTATTCATAATAGTAATGACCGAATTGATAAGAAACACTAGAGTCAGAACTAATCAACTACAGACAATAATAGGTTACCGCAGATTACAACCGGTAACAATAGAGTCCTTAATGTATGCAGACGACATAGTACTGTAACACTGCCGTGCTACAATGATATATACAAGCCAGAATCGCTCACTGTCAAAGAGAATTGGGCGGGGTTTTCTTAAACATATAGAAACTATATCGTATCATAAATTCAAGCACAATTAGATAATATAAAATTATAATTTATTATTGGACGCCACCCCTGGTTTATCCTCGAAGGGGAAGAGCAAAAAAAAAATTAAGATTTATTAAAAGTTTACAAGAAAACTATTCTTTATTATTTCTTAGTAATGAACAAAAAGAAAACATTAAAAGTTACGTCATCCCAAAGGGATTCCAAAATATTATTTTATGTTAACATTATCATAAACAAAAAATCTTTGTATCGTATTAAATTAAGAATTGGTTATAAAGAAAATGAATGTATATATATATATATATATATATATATATATATATATATATATATATATATTAACCCCAAATTTCGAAATTTGTTTACATTGAAAATAATATAGTTATTTATCAACTAGGAACAATGAAGAAAATAAACCTTTAAATTAAATTAGAACACTTCACTATATTTTCATTTTTTTGAGTTCATAATCATTTCTGTTGTCTTGAAAGTAGGTATATTAAAAATTGGTACAACCTTAATCTGCTCTGTTTCTCGCCTTATTTAATCAGTCACCAAATAAACCATTGATTCAGCTACGTACTATATCAAATTACCACCATCCTAGATAAGAGGGGTTAGGGATTCCATAAAAAGATACTGCTACTGGGCCATGATCTGGAATAACTCCATAGCAATACTATCTTGCGACGAGTATTAGAAATATAATATCAGCATTATAGCCTCTCCAATAAGGGTCTAAAAAAATAAATATCTATCTGAAATATGAACAAGAAAAGGATTGCTTAGCTCACCTCTGAAATTGAGACCCACTTTGGAAACACGTCTTAACGATTGGACGGTCTTAACAGAAAAGAGCAAAGCGCTATCATGGCGCCTGATTCTGGAAATTGGGCGTGAGTGACAA
Source organism: Diabrotica undecimpunctata (assembly GCF_040954645.1). Lineage (NCBI taxonomy): Eukaryota > Metazoa > Arthropoda > Insecta > Coleoptera > Chrysomelidae > Diabrotica > Diabrotica undecimpunctata. Next base: position 238,050 of record NW_027311909.1, on the reverse strand, counting down.
GTTGAAAAATATGCTCATCTACCGGATATATTTGGGAATTACAGAAGAATCCTTGAGTCGGCTACAGGTAGGTACTAGACAGATAGATGGGGTTAGAAGTTTTACCTATTTAAAAAAAATTATTAAAATTTATAATGATTTTCTTTTAAATCTTTTGAAACGGTTACACAGCCCTCCCCACGATTTCAACTGGGTACCAGCGTGGAATCTGACTAGGCATGGTGGCACACCATACTAACCTTTTCAAAAGTGGAAATAGATATACGGAGAGGTAAGACAAACAGAAAGGACAAATGTAGCTACAATCTGGACTCACAGAATCCTTATTTCACAACTCACGTGGGAACAACTCAAAGATTTCAGAACAAAGCGAAACAGAACGCATAGAATATTTATGACTCAACTATAAAAATGTAAACAAAAAAAAATTGCATTCTCACTCTCAAAATGCATAGGGTATTTCACCTATAACCAATATCATGAACAAAGCGGAATAAAACAAAACATATCTACAAATCATTATTTGAGACCAAATGCTCGCATTTAATCGAAATAATATAATTAAGATATTACCATTTGAAATTTCATAAGTAATATAAAGCAAAACATACTAGTGTTGTCACCAAGATACAAAACAGATAATTTACTGCGTAGTCGTTATGAGACCTAACACAATAAAACACAAAAAAATAATGTTATCGTTTGCTCGGAAGCGTAGAGTCTTTCATCTATGACTTAATCCACGAATAACATAAGAATAATAATACAATCGTATCATTAATGCCATAAAATACAAAATACAAATGTGTCATCGTTTGTTCGGAAGCATAGAGTCTTTCATCTATGACTTAATCCACGAATAACATAAGGTAATAACGCAGCGCGTCATTATAGACACATTTAGAAATACGCAAAGAAAAGGAAAGAGTTACTAATAGTTCAAAATTGGGTACATTAAAGTTCTACAAAGACAAGCCTTAATAAGTTTACTGGGAAAGGTAGACATCAGAATTTCTGTAAGACACATCTATATTTAGAAACAAAAAAAAAGCTGATGTTTAGTTATTAGTATGACAACTAGAATTTGTGATAACTAACGTGTATCATCCGCCTATAATAGGGACAACATCGGTAGGTCAACTTCGGGTAGGGTCTAAATAATTCTAGATTACATAACTAAACAAGTATTGGAGAACTAAAAAAGTTTCCTGACACGGGAGGCTGTTATTCTAGATTTATTACTGAAATACAATTATGAATGGCTTATCGTTCCGACGAGTCAACTAGCGGGAATCCGCTTACTTCATCCCTAGCCTTCCTCAGTGTCTGGCTATTCAGAATATAGGATGTTAGACAGCAATAATCTTTTCAAACATTATTTTGGGGGGTTTCGAATAGAGAGTCGAAATTCGAAGGTCTGCACACTAAGAGTAAAACTTAGGCAAATGAACAGATACTATAATGAACTATCATTGGTAACTAGACAGAGGAATCTTGATATCTTTGGTATAGATACCAAAAAAAATTACTTGGATTTATAAGTCCGTAAAATAAGATAAACTGAATTTTGTATCCACTTGAAGACAACTAAAGGTATGTACAATTCATTGTAATATAAACTACCATAAGCATAAAAATATCACATTCTACTAAGGCATTCTAAAAACAAAATGAGATTAAATTTTGCAAACACCCTTAAAATCAATATAGGTTCTTGGTCGGGGTAGCATAAACTCAAGATCTCGATCAATACAAAATAGAGAGAAAATAATACCGAAGTAGAATAAGATAAGATAAAAATAAAATCTATGGGTTTATGGCATACAAGCCACAATCGCTACACAAATAGTTCAGTCTAAAACTGTTGTTTTCAAAAGAAACAAAAAAAAAATCGTAAGAGTCTTCCACGAAACAAAAACTTACGATAAGACTTAAAAGCAACGGAAGAATCATTACAATCTTCCAAAGAAATAGAAAAATATTACAGTCCTTCGTCAATAATAAAAAATCGGGATGTTGGATGTAACACACCGCAACAATAAAAAAAGTTGAACAGTAAAACATTTTTGACACCTAATTGAATCCAATATGGTCGTCATACAAATCACAAAGAAATGTTTACCATTCTTTAGCAGAACTCTAACAGAGTCAAAATAATATAAACTTTTAATTCTCAGTGGGTCATTTACGATAGTACCAGAACTGCTTCAATTGTTAAACAAACGTGGTCTTAACGTCGACATAAAGATAAAAGATAAATTCACAATAGGCTGCAGCGGGTTGTTTCACCTCTGTTTATACAAAGAGTCACAATAGACAACAGCAAACTACTTCAACCTTCACTTGTACCATATCGTGAACACAAGATTATAAATGAAAGCTTTTGAACCTTAGCCAAAAGTCTCAAAGCAAAAAGATATATGTGGTCTAATAAACTATTAGAAGACCACAAAAATGTCAACGACAAAAAAAAAGAAAGCTGCTGAATATACCAGTAGTCTGACATCAACACAAATAACTCAAGATACAATAATACAGGTCACGTGCCTGTACGTCCTACAGGACATCTCGAGAAAAGAAAAAGGTTAAACCACAAATAACAATAAGTTCCAGTACCAAAAACATACTTCTACTACATCTGACCACACAAAGACATAAAATTAACAGAACAGAAGGAGAATAACAATATTTCCGCTCTATATTCTCAACAAAGACGCCTTAGGCAGAGAAAAACGAAGTCATATCATTACTTCCTTATACATGCAAAACAAAAGAACCATGGACTGTAAAATATAGAAAGTATAAAATTTTCTTTTCAAAGTACGAAAAAGTTAAACTATGAAAAAATAAATTTTTAAAATAAACGAAAGACAAATTAAAAAGAAAATTTAACAGATGACAGACTAAACATATTAAAAACATCCTAAGTTAAAGAGCTCAACTTTATATCCTCGCAAAAAAATATTTCGCGTAAGTAGTCTGCAAAAATCCAGATAACACATTTTAAAATTAGGTAGGTCGGGACAGCCTGTATATAGATATAATTCCCAGCTGTTTGCTGCAAATTAAACCATAAATCAATGTTAAGAAATAGAATTCGCTTAATTGATTTTTCAAATAACAACCGCTAAGAGCCATTTCGTTTATTTAAAACAAACACATTGAGGAATATAATTATTATGGTTCTATAAACAAATACTGAACTGCAAAGAAAAAGAATTGAGGACTATACAAATTGTTGAGACATATTAGCCGGAATAATTTCAAGGTTTCACTCAATCTAAACACTAAAAAAGAACGACGAAATATTATATTACTTACAAACGCTTCTAAGAAAAGGCCAGCGTTTAGATACCAAATCAATTATTTCATGAACGTAAACAAAATTTCCAATATGGAATGTTTATTTTAGATAGACGAGTCTGGAACTAAACAACTATATCATTCTAAATACGTTTGAAGTATTTCACAAAATTAAAAATACGACGAGAATATTTCTACGCAATTTTACGAAGATAAAAATGTCGCAAATCTAAAACATGCCACACGTCGGGGCGCCAGTTTGTAACACTGCCGTGCTACAATGATATATACAAGCCAGAATCGCTCACTGTCGAAGAGAATTGGGCGGGGTTTTCTTAAACATATAGAAACTATATCGTATCATAAATTCAAGCACAATTAGATAATATGAAATTATAATTTATTATTGGACGCCACCCCCGGTTTATCCTCGAAGGGGAAGAGCAAAAAAAAATTAAGATTTATTGAAAGTTTAAAAGAAAACTATTCTTTATTATTTCTTAGTAATGAACAAAAAGAAAACATTAAAAGTTACGTCATCCCAAAGGGATTCCAAAATATTATTTTATGTTAATATTATCATAAACAAAAAATCTTTGTATCGTATTAAATTAAGAATTGGTTATAAAGAAAATGAATGTATATATATATATTAACCCCAAATTTCGAAATTTGTTTACATTGAAAATAATATAGTTATTTATCAACTAGGAACAATAAAGAAAATAAACCTTTAAATTAAATTAGAACACTTCACTATATTTTCATTTTTTTGAGTTCCTAATCATTTCTGTTGTCTTGAAAGTAGGTATAATAAAAATTGGTACAACCTTAATCTGCTCTGTTTCTCTTCTTATTTAATCAGTCACCAAATAAACCATTGATTCAGCTACGTACTATATCAAATCACCACCATCCTAGATAAGAAGGGTTAGGGATTCCATAAAAAGATACTGCTACTGGGCCATGATCTGGAATAACTCCATAGCAATACTATCTTGCGACGAGTATTAGAAATATAATATCAGCATTATAGCCTCTCCAATAAGGGTCTAAAAAAATAAATATCTATCTGAAATATGAACAAGAAAAGGATTGCTTAGCTCACCTCTGAAATTGAGACCCACTTTGGAAACACGTCTTAACGGTTGGACGGTCTTAACAGAAAAGAGCGAAGCGCTATCATGGCGCCTGATTCTGGAAATTGGGCGTGAGTGACAAGTTGAAAAATATGCTCATCTACCGGATATATTTGGGAATTACAGAAGAATCCTTGAGTCGGCTACAGGTAGGTACTTCACAGATAGATGGGGTTAGAAGTTTTACCTATTTAAAAAAAAATTATTGAAATTTATAATGATTTTCTTTTAAATCTTTTGAAACGGTTACAGTACTAATAGCAGATTCCGAGAATAAAATGCAGAAACTAATGGATATATGGGTAGAACAAATAGAACAACTTAAAATGGAGATAAACGAGGAAAAAAGTAAGATAATGATAATCAGCGGCAAAGGAGATAAGGAAGATAATCAAATAAAGATAAAATGTAAAAACTGAGAATTGGAAATGGTAACAACTTACGAATACCTGGGAAGTATAATAACTAATGACGGAAAAATAGACTGGGAAATAACAAATAGAGCAAAGAAATCAAACAAGTTATATTATGCCTTAGCCCCAATAATGGGAAAAAGAGAACTTGCACGAGAAACAAGAATAAAAATATATAACACAATAGTGATACCGACTGTGCTCTATGCAAGTGAAAACTGGACAATTCTGGAAAAACATAAGAGCAGGATAAACGCAATGGAGATGAGACATCTAAGAAGACTAGTTGGAAAGACAAAATGGGATAGATTAAGCAACGAGACTATTAGGAGAATGGCCAACCAGGAACCGATAATGAACAAAATAGCAAAGAGACAAATGAACTGGTATGGGCATCTGATGAGGATGCAATCCAATAAAATAACAAGAAAAATTTATGAAGCAAAAAACATCGGAAAAAGAAAAAGAGCCAGACCAAGTAAAAACTGGATACAGCAAGTAGTAGAGGCAGGAAAACTTAAACAAAAATCACTCGAGGAATTGAAAATAATGGCAGGAAACAGAAAAGAATGGAAGAGGTGGGTAAATGGAAATTAAAATAGCTAGCCCAAATCCGACACCCTGATAGAGTAAAAGGAAGGGGAGAAAGAAAGAAAGAAAGTTAATATATTGAAAGGGATTCTTGCCTCTTACTGATGACTCTGTCGCAGTCTCTATTCCACCAAGGGGGAAGGTTTCGAATTTTGTTTTTAAAAGGTTTATACTGTGGAATTAAAATTTCTTCTACCTGGTTGATCCCATCTATTAAGAAACTGTATTTTTCTGATATATTTTCCATTTGGTACTGTTTATCAAAAAATTGTTCAACAGAATATGCATATAAATACCAATTGGCCTTTTTTATGTTCCATTTGCTTAGGATTAATCTTTTCAATTTTATTCTTGCAATTCATTTCCATGTTGATGATAAAATGGTTTGAGCCTAAAGTATCTGGATAGACAGACCAGATTATTTTACTAGTTAGTTCAGGCGAGGAGAAAGTTACATCGATGGCTGAAATATTTTGATCAGGTCGGGTAAGAATAGTTGGTTGGACGTTATTCATTACTATATAACCCAAATCATCTGCAGCTGTTATAAGATGTTTTCCAACTACGTCATTACAATTCGATCCCCAGATTGTATGATGAGCGTTGAAGTCTCAACCTATAATTGCTGGTTTACTTACTTCTGAGAAAATATTCGTCCAATCATATACTGTGCTTTTACTTTTAGGCGATCTGTATATAGATAATATGCTTAATTCACTTCTTCTACAGTTTTCTTACCTACATACTCTGTTGTTGATTCTTTTTGAATCTTACGCTTTGTTCTATATATACTTAAAACTTTAGACGTACATTCAATATTCTCCATTAAATAATTAACATCGTACCGAGTATCTACGTCCCTAACTAACCCTTTCACTTCCAACAAGTGATTTGGTATATATGCTCTTAAATTATGTTCTTTTAATGACTTATTATTAACTAATTCATTAGCATCTAAATGAGAATTTACTAGAATCTTTATTCGATTTCGACCAATACTCTTAATTTCTTTTATATTACTAAGTTTTAATATCTTAAACAGTATATTATGTCCTACAGTCATGAGATGCAGCCTACCTAAGTTTTCTTCTCCAGTTTTTTCAAGATATACCCAAATATTATTTAAATTGTACTTATCTGATAGCAAATTAAAATGTTTTATCTCCATTGTCGTGGGCTGCAAACCATTTTTTTTCCTGAGCTGTTTCATCATCAATTACCAATGCGCTGTTCTCACTAATCACATCCATATCAATTTCTTTCGTCGAAGAGGACGTCTTTAGATTTTTACCAATCCCCAATGGGGATTGCATTTATTTAAAAACACACAATATAGGTATATATAAAAATACTCCACAACACAAGTAAAAAACTGGAAACTAATTAGCAAGGAAAACGATTAGTACGAATGTCCTTATCGTTTGAAGGTAAAATCGAGACTCAAGATATTCTTAAATAGGCGCATTTTCGAATGATATTCCATAATAAACCCCATCAAAAAATAGGGAGTAAAAAACTGTGGGCCTGAAACGAGACGAAACGAACATAAAAACAAACTATATGAAGTGCACTTTGAATATTTTGAACGCAATATATTCAGAAAGATATTTAAATCAACTCGTTGTACCGATGCGATGGTAGGCAGTAAAGTAAATTAAATCTCGAGCTAAAGAGATTGTTGCAGAAAGCGATATTTGTGAATAGAAAAAAAAAATAAATAAAATTGGGTCATGCAGCAAAGAATAAACTAGCTTGGTCATTTATAAAAAATACCGAACAATTGAGCTGTAAAAGTTAAAAGATAAAAATTCCAAGGAAAAAGAATAAAAGGAAGGCCCTGTTAAATATGGATATAAAGCCAGGAACATCGAGCAGTGGGGAAGGAATGTAGCCGATAGGGCAGAATATAGATAATAGAACAAGAAGTACATTATATGGGACTTTGATAGCTTTATATTTAGTTGTATATAGAATGAATAATTGGCGTTAAGATAAATATTTTTACATAAGAAAAACACTCTTTTACATAGCTTTTATTTTATGTAACCTTAGTTTAATATTTGATATCACTGTACTGACTATTGCTACCCACGACAAAATCGTTGAGTAAGCTTTGAAAAACTGCCAACATTAAACAATCCAAACTGTTGTAACCAAGTCGTAGAAAAATTCAGTGATTATAATATATATAACTGTAAATACTATTATTGGAATATGAATCATAATTAGGCATAGCTATTTAGTATATAAATATTTCGCTTCTTGGTCGTTCCGTTAGTTCAGTGTAAAATGTAACATCGAACACAAATCTTCGGCAGTCTCATTCCTTTTAGAGCTGATATTTTAAGGGCAAATATGATTGTCCTTATTTATTCCTGAATTTCATTTAACTCATTTTTTATTAATTGCAAATTTTAAAAAATTTTGAGTTTTGGGAATTTCGTACAATTCATAATTAGTCCTTTTTTATAATAAATTATGCTTTAATTTGTCCAATTCTGTTTCTATTATCGATTTTAAGCCCAGGTGACGACGGCGAAAGTTATTGTGTTTTATTGTACTATTCTTTTTTTTTTTTTTTTTTTATTTAAAGGCAGCCGCATCAACCATATTGGTTATTAGCGGATGAATTTAATACAAACAATAATGATTACAAATAACAAATAAATAACATACTTATATGTGGTTCAATATGTTACAGTCTCTTAAAAATTTCACAATATTTTCACTGGTACACTCACTAAAAATGTCCCTTATAACTGATGGGATTTTATTAGTTAGTCTTTCAGCACTATATTTGGGACACTCCGTTAATACGTGTTTCACTGTTAACGGCACGTCACATCTCGTACATTTTGGTTGAGGTTCCTTCTTCATGAGGTATTCATGGGTGAGTTTGCTGTGTCCTAATCGGAGCCTGGTTAATACAACCTGAAGGAAACGGCTAGAGGCGTTGTTAGTCCATCGTCCAAAATTTGGTTTAATTTCTTTTAACTTTGAGGATTTTTCTTCCCAACATTTAGTCCAATTACATATCAGCTTTTGTTTAAAGTACGGATTGAGATCTTTTGCTAATGGTTTTATTATCGGTCTGATATTTGGGGAATTTGCTATTTCCCGAGCATTTTTATCAGCTAGTTCGTTTCCTTTAATGCCTATATGTGATGGTACCCACACGAAGACTAATGTTTTGTTTTCCAGCTGCTGCATCTTGTTTTTAATTAATTTAGCTATCGGGTTGCAAGTGTACATTTTTGACAGTATATGAAGGGAATTGATTGAGTCAGTAATAATAAGGAATTTATCTGGTTTGACTGTTTGTATGTGAATTAGAGCTCTGTATATTGCATACAATTCTCCAGTTATCACAGTGGATTCTGTGGGCAATTTGAAACTTTTTATTATGTCTCTTATAACAAATGATGATCCTACACCAGAAGTTGTTTTAGATGCATCTGTGTAAACTTGGGTATATTCAGGGAAAGAAGAAAGTATTCTATTATAATTGCTTATAAATATTTGTGGATTAGTTTCAGATTTATGATATGATGATAGTTCTAAATTTAAAGTAGGCACAGGTATTAACCAAGGAGGTGCCGTGTTTACGTTTGCTGAATGTGTTGAGGGAAAGTTGAAAATTTCAATAGAGTTTAAAATGTTTTTGATCCTTAACTGAAATGGTAAATGTGTTCTTATATTGATATTTGATAACGATGGCTGAGTAAGAAAATGGTTGTCAGGTTGTAGTGATGAGTGTTTTGAAGCGTAAGATAGACTAAGTAATTTACGTCGTTCATGTAATGATGGCTCTCCAAGTTCCCACTCGAGGCTTGCAACAGGAGTTGTTCTATAAGCTCCAGAGATTATGCGTAATGCATTGTTGTATATAATGTCTAAGATTTTTAAATTTGACTTCGACGCTGAACAATATGCAATGCATCCGTAATCCAATTTTGATCGAATTAGGCTTCTATACAACAGTAATAATGTATCTACGTCAGCACCCCATTGTTTGTTGGCTAAACATTTAAGAAGATTTATACCATTTTGACATGATATCGCCAATTGTTTAATATGTGGTTTCCAACTTAAAGTATCGTCGAATGTTATGCCTAAATATTTTATCTTTGTACTTCGTTTTAAAAACTTTGTGCCGAATTTTAAGGCAGGTATGTTAGTGTAAATAGGCTTTTTGGAAAAAATAATATATTGTGTTTTGTCAGCTGACAAATAGAATCCACTCCTATTGGACCACCTTTCGATTTTATTTAGTTCTTCTTGTAAAAGTTTGATCATCGAGTTAATATTTTTTCCTTTGATAAACATTATCATATCATCAGCGTATAATCTAGCCTGTGCAGGTCTCTTGAGATTTTTTATAACATCATTCATTGCAATTAAAAAAAGTGTAGGGCTAATTACAGATCCTTGTGGTGTTCCATTGTCTTGAGACTTAATACTAGAAATTTCTCCATTACTACGTACAGAAAATTTGCGTTCATGTAGAAAGTTATTCAAAAATGCCAACATGTTTCCTTGAATTCCCCAAGTCTGCAGCTTTGTTAATATTCTGTGTCGCCATGCTAAGTCAAATGCTTTGTGGATGTCAAAGTAAACAGCTACGCATTTCTGTTTGTTACAGAAGGCTTCATTAATTTGACTTTCTAAATGTAAAACATTATCTATAGTAGATCTCAAAGGACGAAATCCAGCTTGTTCCGGTATAAGTAAATTGTGATGTTCCAAATGCCACATAAGTCTATTATTTATTATTTTCTCTAGCAGTTTGCAAGTAGAACATGTAAGTGATATTGGCCTATATGATTCTGCCGCTGTAGCCGGTTTCTTAGGTTTTAGTATAGGGATGACAATAGCTTGTCTCCATAAGTCAGGAAATTTATGTTTACACCAGATTGTATTAAAAAGATTCAATAGGAAGTCTAAAGCTTCGTTAGGTAACTGTTTTAAAAATATTGCGGGTATGTCATCTGGACCTGGTGATGTGTCTTTTAACATTTGGATCGTTTCTAATAGTTCTGTTTTATTAATTGGAGTATTTATATCATCGTTATTGGCTATAATTTCTATTGGATTTGCTTCTTCTTCTCCCGATATCGTAAAAAAGTATTGCTGTAATTTTCATTTGTAGATTCTTGTCTGTATGTTTCAGCTAATTCTTCTACAATTTTCTTGTTTTCATTAATTATGTTTCCATTTCGTTCTAGGTATTTTATTCCATTTTGTGTACTAACGCCAGAAATCTTCTTAACTTTTTTCCATGCTGATGACATGTTTGTATTCCTGTTAATACTTTGAACGTATTTTTTCCAGGACTCTTTTTTAGATCTGGTAGTAATTAATTTTGCATATGCCCTTTTTTTCTTTAGCTCTATTAAGTTCTCATTGGTTTTATGTCTTTTGAAAGTATTTAAAGCTTGTTTACTTTGTTTTATTGCCAATTTACACTCTTCATTCCACCAGGGAACAACTTTGTTTTTTGTTATATACTTTGTTTTTCCCATTGCAATTGTGGCGGCTTCAGTGATTAAGTTATTAAACAATTTTAAAGTTAAGTTTATGTCTTCTTCAATTATAGGGATATTCGGTATTTCTTCAGTAATTTTTGTTTTAAAAATGTTCCAGTTGGCTTGCTTAATTTTCCACTTTTGCAAAGGATTGGTTTTTGTTGTGGGGTTGGAAATTTTTGTTACTATTATTGGATAATGATCACTTCCATATAAATCGTCTACGGTTTGCCATGTGTGATTTAGTAACGTCGATGGGTCAGAAATAGACAAGTCAATAGCTGAAAAATTTCCAGTAGCTGCGTCGAAACGAGTTTTAGCTCCGTCGTTCATTATTGTTAAATTCATGCTATTAATTACGTTTGCTAATACCTTTCCATTTTTAGTTGTTTTTCTGGAACCCCATAGAAGATTATGGCTGTTAAAGTCCCCGAGAATTAATTTTGGTGATAGAATTTGCATAATTAAGTCGGAAAGTTCATTTCCTTGGATATTTTGGCTCGGGGGAATATAAACGTTACATATGTTCATTTTTTGATTAGTACCTATTGTTACTGTTACTGCTGTTGCTTCTAAGTTTGTTTTAATTGTTATTCTGTTTACTTGTAAATCGGTTTTAGCATATATCGCAACACCGCCACTAGCGTGATTTGTTTGTCTATTTTGGTAGTAAACATTATATGACCTCAAGTTATACGCATTGTTGCCTTTAAAATTAGTTTCTTGAAGACATATAATATCAGGTGAATATTTCTTAATAAGGACCTGAAATAAGGGTAGGCGGGTGTAAAAACTGTTTAAGTTAACTGTTTAACTGTAAAATATTATTATACATGAATTTATTTTTATTTAAATAATTAGTTTTGAGATATATCGCTGTCTACGTCAGGTGAGCCAACATGTTCGAGCAGTTGTTTGGTTAATTTTTTACTTAGTCTAGTACATTTAATTTTCATATTTCGATCTTCAGCCTGGGTATGTATTTCATTTATCATTTCTATAAGAGATGGAATATGTAGGGTATAGTCTTTAGCAATGCTTAATGCATCATTACTACCGTGAGTGTTCTCTAACAGATCAGTGAATTGTTGACTATCGAGTGGGAACTTGGGATTGTGATTGTCAATAAAATTGGTTATCTTTTGGGGCAATTCTGGAAATTCTAATGAGGGTTTATCTTTCGACTTCAACTTTTTCTTTGGAACTTTTGGAACAGGTGTTGGAAAGTAAGATTTTGGTTCTGAGGAATTAGTAATATCTGGTGTATCTTCTGGGCTAGGTGTTGCAATTTCAGATAAATTTCGTTTGGAGGTCTTAGGTTTAGTTATCGGAGTTGTTTGAAATTCATTAGAAGCGGGTATGTCAGGATTGGGCTCATTAAATGTAGGAGTAATTGGTGTTGGTTCACATATCATTTCAGGGTTAGTAGTATTTGATATAGACTCACCTACATTATTGCTGTCTAAGGAATGGTTTAGAGAGGAACTTTCTTGTTGTGATCTAGTATATGAAGAAGTTGAAGTTTGGAGTTGAAGGCCGGCACATTGAGATGCAAAATGTCCTGGTTGCTTGCACTTATAGCATAATGAATCTGTTGAAAGAAATATGCGATATTTTAAGTCATCATGATTAATTTCTAGTGTATCGGGAATTTGGAAACTATCTTCCGGAGGAGATATGTACACCTGCCTTCGAAAACTAAGTATGTGACTATACGCTGGATCGGTTGCTCCAATTCGTAAGAATGTAAGGGGTGACATTAGCTGTAATCCAATGATTTTTAACTCGGTTTCCAATAAATTATGTGGAATTGTGGGACTTACGTTGGATAGAACAAGTCTTTCTGACGGGGTAACTAGCTTTCGTACTGGTATTACTGTGTTATTAATCTTAATAGAATTATGTTCTTTTAAAAATTTGTCTACAGCTGATTTACTTGATAAGTATACACAAACACGGTTGTTTGAAATTCTGGATGAAAAGATTATGTTTTTTGGATCTACAAGTGGTCCCAGTTCTAATAAATAATCTTGTAATTTGAGGCCCTCTATTGCAGAAAAGATAATTGCCTGATCTTTGCTAGGAAAAGTTGTTGGTGAGTGAATCAATGCTGTGGAGTATTTTTTAGTGTTTGGTGAGTCCTCAGTCTCAATAATAACATTGCCGTTATTACTATTCATTTTGGTCGTTTTCGATTTTTCGGTTTCATCAATTCGGCTGAGTACGGATCTGTTTTATTTAAAAGTTGACGAGCAACCAGATTTTGATAATTGCTCTTTTTATTTTAACCAAATTGTTAGGTTAGTTAGGACAATAATTTATTCAGTTTATTATCATGCAATCAAACAAAATCAAAGTTTTCTTTACTCACGTATGATTTCCTGCACTTAAACAATCACTATAATAATTACTTTAGTAATAATTTTAACTTGTTAATTATCGGTTTTTACTATTAATATTTCAGAGCTGTTTGTGAAACCAGTTGCTGGTAGCACGATCAGGTCAGGAATCGTCTGTACTATTCTTATTTACATAACTTTGTATTTTATTCTAATGTATTTCTCGTCCAATTTTTCTGGTACATGTTAATACACCATTGAGGTTTTTCTATTCAATTATTATATACTATTTATTTTTGTTTTTTATTTTTTAATGACCTTATAAAATGTTTGTGTAATTCTTTTTTTAAATTGGCTAGTCCGTAGTAAATTTATTCTCCCACTTTGCATATTAAATTATCTAATTAGTTTTTGTTTACATTTTTTCATTTTTCTTGTATTTTTCTGTATTCCCTTCATATGGATTTATCATTTTGCCTTTGACCTTCTTTTTAAACCGTTTTGCCTGTTTAATTATGCTACTGTTTTTATAAATTAAATTCTATTAAAATTATTATAATTATTTTCAAAAACGACTATCCTATAAGACATTGCTTCTTCAATTTCTTCTCTTTGTTTTTAATGTACTCAGATCACCTCTTTCAAGGTTTTTTTTCTACCTAATTTCTTTTTATTGTTCTGAAGCTATTTTCTTGTGGCATTTTAAATTAATTACTATTTAACTGGGAATAAGCCACAATTAAAGGTTAAATACGTTTATTGACGTTTCAATTTCCACTTCGGAAATCGTTTTTTTCCGAAAGAACGATTTCCGAAGTGGAAATTGAAACGTCAATAAACGTATTTAACCTTTAATTGTTGCTTATTCCCAGTTAAATAGTAACTAATTTCTTTTATTAGTTCTAGCTCATACTTTTTTATTTTTGTTTATGGCCATCTTCTATTTAAATTTGTGTGATCTTCTTTTAATCTTACCCTGCATTGTTTTTAAAAGTGATCTCGTTAATACCACATCAATTTGGTTTAATATTATGTATATTTTTGTGTGTGTTGGAAGTTCTAAAATTTTATTTTACGTCCAATGGCAAAATGAATAATATTTTTCAATTTTTGGTAGTTGTTTTGTATTAGGTGTATTTTCTACTGTCGATTAGCCACAATAGCCCTCTTAGGTCGAGTGTAAGGGAGGTTAAACGCCTACTCATATTGAAGCTAATCTACCTTACATACGTTTATATAATTTTTCATATTTCTTCTTTACTTCTAGTTTAAACTTTAAAACTACTGTTGGGTTAAATTTGGAAGTATTTCCACCATTGCATGTGATAGAACTTATTTTTTTCAACCTCATCCCCATTTATTGTTAGTTTAAAGGTCACAGGTTTTAAACGGGAATTTTTTAAAGGTTTTAAAATGGAATAATACTTTTTTCTATCTTTTCACTTAAATATTTTACTTTATTTGTTGCTTTGTTTAAATATTGATTTTATTTGGGTGTAATTATTTGCCTATATTTAAAAATTTACTTTTCTCAGTTCCATGTATGTCCAAAGTGTTTCCTACCAAAAATTGTTAATGTTTTTCATCACAATTATTACTTTCATTAGTTTCACTTTTCAACGCAACCTTTTTAAGAGTCCTTTGCTTTCCATTTTTCTTTCTCTTCTTTATAAATTTATTGTATTATGTTCAAATTTGTCGTTTTCATTAATGAACATTTTTTCTTTTTTTTTTTTATATAAACTATGCTTTTTTATATACACCATTTCTCAGTTGTAGTACAGCCAAGAGAATTAAATTTTAATTTAATCATTGTATTTGCTTATGTTATTAAATTCTTCGCATAATTTTGTGAACATATCATCTACCATTTTTGAGAAGTCGTCAGCATAATGGTGAAACTAATTATTTACAAAAAGGTAGGTATCTTTTTATTACTAGTATACGCTGACTATAAGTGTATTATAAATATTATTTTGACCTAAAATTTTATTTTGCTTCGTAGTTAAAAATCATTTTTTCATTTCTTATTTTATTTTCATGTTAGTTTAAAGTTTACCTCTTATATTTTAAAATAAATTATCTTTTAAATATTATGCTTGCTTTTAACTTATGCTATTAATTTTTGATAAGTTTAAATTCTTGAATTTTATAAATTTTTGCTTAGAACATATTCTTGATTTAAATGTTGATATGCTGCTTGGATTTTTATGTAATTTTCATTGTACATAACTATTTAGGGTACACCTTATAGTCTCTTTAAAACAGCAAGAGAACGGCATATTTGATGGATGCTTCCCATGTTGTTTCTTATGAGACAACGATTATAAGATCCCTTTATCTTGGTTATTTTCGTCTCTTTTATGGTGGGACGTAAGGGGTCATCGTACTGTGACGTTAAACGGCTGATTAAAATTGGGGAGATGACGAATACAAAAACATAAAAAAACGAATATAGAGGCATTTCCAAAGGAACATTAGATCGTGTCTTTGTTGCTATTATTCAGACTTATGTGTCGGTTTACCAAGTATGATGTAAGTATTCGAAAGAATGGTGGTAATATTTGTTTAATTTTATAAAGAAGTCCTTTATGCCAAACCTTATCAAAAGCTTGACGTATATCTAGTGATACCATTGGGCAATATTCCTTTTCTTCTAATGCGGAATTGATTTTATGGGTTATTCGGTGGCATTGCTGGATAGTTGAGTGTTCTCGTCGAAATCCAAACTGATAATTTGGTATCCAATCTGCGCCTGTAAAGTCTGGATCTATTCTTTTTATTAAAAGTTTTTCTAGTAATTTGGAGATTGTTAATAACAGACTGATAGGTCGATAGGATGAGACTTCACTTGGATCCTTTCCTGGTTTTGGGAATAATAGTATTTCTGCAATTTTTAGATTGTTAGGCCAATAATTACATCTTAATATTGCGTTAAATATATATGTAAGGATTACTATACCCTTTTTTGGTAATTCTTTTAGCATTTTTGGTGTTATTAGGTCAATTCCTGGTGACTTTTTGATATTTAAGATTTCTTCTTTAAGTTCTGTGAGTGTTGTTAATTTTATTGGATTTACTGATGGTTGTTCTGCGTTTAAATAATTATTAATTTCTTGATCTTCTTCATTGTTGTGTGATTGAAATACTGTTGCTAAATGTTCGGCAAATAATTCTGATTTTTCTTTATCGCTTCTTGCCCATTGGTTCTGTGTGTCTGTAGTTTTTCTTACTGGTGGGGATATTGCTTGAGGTTTTAAGGATGATTTGATTGGTTTCCATATTGAATGGTCGTATCTATTAAGTTGTGTTACATATTTTTTGACTGACTCTTCTCTTGCAATTTTTAGTTGTGTTTTTAATTTATTGGTTAAGCGATTGTAAAACGTTTTATCCGCTGGGTTCCGACTTTGTTGCCATTTGGCTCTTGCTCTTCTTTTTTCAGCAATGAGCTTTTTAATTTCTAATGGAACATTTATTCTTTTCTCGATTTTATTTTTATCTGCATCGTTCGGTGTCGCTTCTTTTGCAGCGTTTTGCAATAAAGTTATAAGGTTGTTTGTAGCTGCTTCTATTTCTGAAGGGCTTTTTAGTCTTACATTTAGTTTAATGTTTTCATCCAGTATTTTTTGGTAAAGGTTCCAATCTGTTCTAGGTCCATGCAGTTTTCGAGTAGGTTGTTTGTTAATAACGCATGTGCTAATTGTTGCAATAATTGGTGAATGATCTGAAGATAGATCATAACTTGGAACTATGTCCATAAAGGTGTTAGATATTCCTTTTATGATGCAAAAATCTAAGAGGTCTGGTCTTTTTTTGTGGTCCGTTGGCCAGTACGTTGGTGTTCCTGTTGATAAATATGAGTATTTATTTACTTGCATTAAGCTATAGAGCTCTCTCCGCTTTGTTGTTATTAATCTTGATCCCCAGTAAGTGTGTTTACTATTAAAGTCACCAGCTGCGATAAATGTTGGACCTAGAGTATTGAAGAAGGATCCGAAATCGTTTTTTTTTAAATTGTGCTTTGAAGGGCAATATACTGCTGCTATTGTTATTTCGTAAGGTAATGAGCACACTTTAATTACTGTAGCTTGGATACAGTCTGTTATATAACTTTCCATCATGAAATGTTTAATTGATTGTTTGATCAAGATTGCTGTACCTCCATGGGCTGTCTTGCCTTGTATCGATTTGCTTATCTAAAAATGTTAATTTTTCCTGCCAAGTTCAAATATTTATTTACAGCTAGTAATCATATTAAGTTTACATTTTGCTCAAAATTTATTTAAATATATATTATAAAATTTTATAGAATCTCCTTTGGCACAGATACATACACAGATTTGTTTCACACTATATTGTTGACTAAATGATATAGTTTTATTATTTTTTCAAATATGTCATTTCCGTTCAAAACGACTCCCAAGTTACTACTATTTCGGTGTTCTCCAATATTATGACTTTTATGTTTGTCTTCTGCCAATATTAGATAGATTTATTTTTGTTCTCTTCTTCTAACATTAGATACATTTGTTTTTAATTTATTTATTTTCGTCTCATACCTAATTCGGCATTCTTCGCGTTTTTAGATATTATATGTAGCTCTTTCTTATTATTAGCTGCCATCAGTACCAAAATTAGAGAGTAATACTTGTTGTGGTTTTTAAATCATTAATGTACCTTTTTTTGTATTTATTTACGTTGTAACCACCAGCGTTATTAGCGACCTAAAAAATACAATACACGTAAAGTAAGAAAAAATTACAATAATTGGTACAGTCCTGAGTCTTTAAGATAACTTATTGTGTTTTTAATATTCATGTTTTTTCCTAAGGCTTCCTTTATATTATTTGGGATAGTGTGGCTCTTTCTTGCTGCTTCATATGTTTTTTGCACTGAGTTAGTATATGCTTCACACAGAGTGTTACTTGACAATTTTCACACATTGGCGGCACAGTTCGCGTAAAGAGGTGTTTATGTGTACAGTTACTGTGTCCTAGTCTCAAACGTGTTATTCTCACTTGGTCGTGTCTATTCACTGTGGGTTGGAGCCACGGTTTCACTAATTGTTTGATTTCCTTGAGTTTATTTTGTGATGTACTCCACTTATTTTGCCACGCACTTAATACTTTATGTTTTATTTTTGACTTAAAGTCATCTGAAGAAACCTCATTAATAAGAATGGAGTCCTGGCTGAAGGATTCTAAGTGGGCTAGTTCATCTGCTTCTTCATTTCCTTGTATACCTAAATGTGATTTAACAAACATAAAGACAACGGTGATCTTATTATTATCTATAATATCTGTTACTGATTGGATATGTAAAGCAATTGGACTATTGGTATATAAACGTTTGATAGTGCGAAGTGAGCTTAGTGAATCGGTTATTATGAGAGACGGGGACTGTTTCGACTCTTTTATGTAGATAAGTGCTTGTACTATTGCAAACAACTCTGCAGTGTATGATGAAGTAATGGAATTGAATTGAAATTTGAAGGATGTATTGGGTGTGAGGATGGCTGCACCAACAACTTCTGAAGATTTGGATGCGTCAGTGTATATCTTATAGTGATTTTTATAAGTTTCCATTTCTATTAGGAATGATTGTTTAATCGGGTCTGTTATAGTCTCAATTTTTTTATATATACTAAGGTTAGTATTAATCTTGGAAATTGGTATTAACCAAGGTGGAGAAGTTAGGAAATTTATTGGGAGAACTTTAGGAAATTCAAGATGTAGGTCATGAAGGTTTCTTCTAACTCTTTCGTAAAATGGTGGATCTAGTCTTGTTGTAGAGAAAGTGTCTTGAAATCGACCTGGGAACGTATTGGTATAGTTAGGGTATTTTTTATTACTAGATGTTTTAGAAGCATATGAGAGAGAAAGGTATTTGCATCGTAAACTTAGGGGTGTTTCTACTGTTAAGCATTGTAAACTTTCAACTGGTGTCGTTTGAAACGCAGCTGTAGCTATTCGTAGAGCTTTGTTTTGAACAGTTTTCAAGGTTTTTAATACTGATTTTTGGCTTGATGAATAAACTATCGTACCTTAGTCGAGTTTGGATTTAACTAAAAATTTATAAACATGTAAAAGCGTATTTTGATCTGATTCCCAGAATTTGCTGGAAATAGTTTTCATAAAATTTATTCCTGCTTTACATGATTTTTAAGTTCTTCTGTATCTTTTTTCCAGGAGAGCTTTTGGTCGAAGACCATACCTGAAAATCTGATATCATTTGTGAAACTGAGGGATTTTGTAATCCGATTGTCCTAGGCCATAATTCTAACTGATTGATTGTTTGTTGTAAATGTTTTTAAATAGATGCAGAGTTTTTTCCTTTGGGAAGTACAACTAAGTCATCAGCGTATAATCTTCCTTTAATAATCGGTGAGCATTTTTGAAGTATGTCGCTTATGGCTATTAAAAAAGTGGTCGAGCTTATAACTGATCCTTGTGGTACTCCGTTCTCTTGAACTTTTTTATCTGAGTTAACGTTGTCTGATCAAACTATAAAGCTGCGAGATTAAAGAAAATTTTAAATAAATTTTAGCATATTGGATCTACTATTCCAATTATGCAATTTCAATATTGAAACACCAGACAGTACCATAAGCTTTATTAATATCAAAAAAGACTGCGATACAATCTTGTTTATTTGAAAACTCTTCATGTATTCCTGACTATAAAGTCCATTAGGTTAACTATAGTAGATCGATTTTGCCTAAATCCGCTTTGTTGTGGAATAAGGAGTTTTTGTTGTTCTAAATACCATCTCAGCCTTTTATTTAATATTTTCCTTTATCACTTTACATATAATATTGGTTAGAGATATTGGTTAATATGACTCCGTGGTGATGTCCGAGATTTTTTAGGTTTAAGAAGTGGTAGTATTATTGCTTCGGACCAAGTTGATGGGAAAACCTGGTTACTCCAGATAAAATTATAAAGTCTAGTAATAATTTTTTCCCATTGTCTGGTGGATGTAGTAGAAATGCTAAAGGATACCGTCTGGTCCCGGGCTTGAATCTTTGGAAAAGTTTAAGGCTTCAGCAAGTTCTATGAAGGAAAAAAAAACGTGTTAAGGTTGTGAGTCTCATGTCCGTCGAATCCCAATATGTTTTTTTCTACGTTGTTTTTATGTATCTTAAAATTATCAGTGTAATTTTCACCACTGGAATTTAATTCGTATTGGTCTGCTAACATATTTACGATTTATTTTCTGTTACTAATTGTTTTGCTATTTTTTGCTAGAAAAAGAATCTTATATGGTTGGCTTTTGCCAGAGATTTTCCTAAGGTTTCTCCAAACTGTACTTGTGCTTGAAGAGGTATTTGGAGATGAGATGAATTTTTTTCAGGATTCTTTTCTATTCTTTTTCAGAATATATTTTGACTTAGCTCTTCGTTTTTTGTAGTCAGTTATATTTTTGTCTGGTTTATGATGCTTTATTCTATTGAAAGCTTTCTTATACACTCTTGTAGCTTGGCTGCATTCAGGTGTCTACAACGGAAGAGGTTTATGTTTTTTTTTAAATTTTTATTTTTCTTACATACGTCTCTGCGGCTGCTGTGATGGTTTGTAAAGATGTACTTAAAAACTTGTCAATATAGTTTGATGATGTGAAGTTGTTTTTGTTAATGTCCTGTTTGATCTGTTTGGTGAAGTTAGTCCAATCAGCATTTTTATTATTCCACTTTGAGATAGGCGATTCGATATTTGTGATTTTCTGATGCGTTAAATAAATTATAATGTGGTAGTGGGGTGAAATGTCCCATGTTAACGTAGTGGACAGAATTTGGTCACACCGAGAAATATCAATTGCAGATGATGTGCCATTTTGTATGTTGAATCTGGTTGGTCTTTCGTCGTTTATTAGATTCAGATTTTTATTGACAATTAAGTTTTCACTTCAGGGGGTAAACCTATGTGTTTGCCAAGTTTTCATATTAATTTGGCGCTGTTGGTTTTTATTCTTTTTTCGATGTAGTATGAATATAATTCCGTCAGAAACTTTAAAAGTGCATGAGAGTCTTCTGAGTACAATTTTGTTAAGCTGATTATGTCTTTTATCCTTGTATATTTTCGAATAGATCCACCACTTGATCAAAGCTTAACAATCGCTTTTCCCTTTCTACATATTCTCTAACTGGTTCTAATAATGTTTGGAGATTTGGTTTTATCATCAGTTTTGGTTTTTTTCTTTATTTGAAGCTTAGGTTTTGCAAAGTTTTCTTCGGCGGGTGGCGTGATTGCATCTTCTAGGGTTCTTTTTCTGGTTCCTTTGTTCGAAGTGATCTGGAGTTTATGAGAATTTATATATGTATTTTTATTTGGAGGTAATTGTTGACTTGTTTTATTTGAGGATAATTAATGGTTCTGGGTATTAGAGGATGACTCACAAGATGTAGATGTTGCGATTGTAGTGTTAGCTGAAGAAGTGGTCAAATGTATAGATCTATTTTGTTGTGAGCATGATTGGGTTTGGTTTATTGATAAATTTGAGATTGTTGCTATTTGTATTTTAGTTTAAAAAGACGAAGTAAGTGTGGAGAAAGTGGTATTTGAGATTGTGGGAGTATTTTGTAGATTATCTTGTTAAGTATGATTTATTGATGAATTTTGTCTCATTTCTTTTTGCATTGCACTATCATTGTGAGGATGGCTGGAAGGTGAAATATTTGGACAATTAGCTGCCTGGTGTCCAGTTAAAATGCATTTCAAATTTATTTCGTTTTGAGCTTTAAAAATTATGCGGTATGATGTTTGTTCCAACTCGATGATAAAAGAGATTCAGGTAGTACAAAGTTGTTTGGAAAAGGTGAAACGAAAATTTGTATTCAGAAGCTTAGAATATGACTGAAGGCAGGATTGGTTGCTCCTATCTATAGGTATGATATGTCTAAGAAAGGATTTAAACGTAGTTTTATTAATTTGTGCATTATTAAGTTAGAGTGTATGCTTTGACATGTATTGGACAGAATTAAGCGGACTCATAGAGTTATTAATCTTCTTGCTTCTAGTATATTTCCATTTATTATTATCTTCTTTGTTTCTAGTATGAATTTATCTATTAGGTTTTTAGATGATAGTTATATGCATATTCTTTTGTGTGATATACGAAATGCGAAAATTTATATTCTTTGGTTCTAAATGTTGACTTAATCTTTCAAGATAGTCATTAATTGTGCAATTCTCTAGAGTCTTAAATAGAATAGCTTGATCTCTGTTTGGGATTAATATACTACGTGGTTGACTGCTGCTTTTGAGTATGATGCATTTTGTGGTAGCTGACTGGAAGATGACATCTTTTAAATGGATTTAAAATCCAACTAAAACCGGTGGTGTTTTACAGCTTTCTCCATGATACCAGTTCACGGAAATTGGATAATACTTATAAGTAATGGCAGTGATTTACTTAAATATCTAAATTCAAATATATGAAAAAAGTATATTTTATCTACTCACGATTCTAATATTTAATATACAAATTACTTTCACTTAGTTTAATACTTAATTACTTTTAAATTTACTTCAATAATTACTATTTAACTAGCGCTAAAAACGATAACCTAAACACGTCTTTCTCGCTTGCTGGTCAAACATAGAATAATACTTCAATAATTACTATTTAACTAGCGCTAAAAATGATTACCTAAACACGTCTTTCTTGCTTGCTGGTCAAACATAGAATCTCCTAAATGTACTTTTTTTCATATTGTTAGTTCATTTGGTCACCAATTTTATAGATTTGTCCCCATCTTCCCCATCGTCTATTGTTTTGAAAATAATTCTTCAGTCCAGGCTTTGTTATCATATTTATAAGAATACTTCCTCCCGTGTGTTACACGAGCATGAACATTTTATTTCTTTAGTGCATATTTTTTATTTTAATTCTTCTTCATTTCTTTTTCTACTTTCTTACAAGTGCTGTTGATGTTCAGAATCCTTTCTTTCTTTTTGTCTTTCATGCTGACTACACGACAGATTTAAAAAAAAATTATTTTATCATCTATTAATGTTCCTTATTGTTTTAGTAGGTAAGCATTTCTAATTGTCATTATCTGAGAGGTTTTAGTTTTTCTATATGATTTAAGTACCCTACAACATAGTTTGCCATTTTCCTTAGTATTAATTACTGTTTTTTTTTCGTAAAATCCCGCAATGAGTTTTCCTTTGCGATTTGCACTTTGTGTTTTAGTAATTTTTTTTGTTGTATTTTACATCCATAATATTTTTTGATTCTATTATGTTTTAGATATTTTCGCTACATAGGTATTTTTTTAACTTAATAAAATAAATTAACGAATCAAATTAAATCACGAGCTAAAGAGATTGTTGCAGAAAGCGGGATTCGTGAATACAAAAAGATTAATAAAACTTGGGTCATGCAGCCAAGAATAAACTAGCTTGGTCATTCATAAAAAATGCCGAATGATCGAGCTGTAAAAGTAAGACAAAGATAAAAATCCCACGGGAAAATAACTAAAGAAAGGCCCTGTAAAATATGGATATAAAGCCAGGAACACCAGGAATATTTTTTAAACAAGAAAGACACTTTTACATAGCTTTTATTTTATATCACCTTAAGTTAATATTTGATATGACTGTACTGATTGTTGCTAACCACGATAATATTGTTGAGTAAGCTTTAAAAAATTGCCAACATGAAACACTTCAAACACTTGTAACCAAGTCGGAGAAGAATTCAGTGAATATAATATCTAAATGTAAATAATTTAATTGGAATATAAATCATAATTAGGCATAGCTATTTAGCATATTATAAATATCTCGCTTCTTGGTCGTTCCATTTGTTTAGTGTAAAATATTACCATGGAACGCAAATCTTCGACAATCTCATTTTTCTTAAAGCTGGTATTTTAAGGGTAAATATGATTTTCCTTATTTATTACTGAGTTTTAGCTAATTTTTTTAATAATTGCAAATTTAATAATTATGAGTTTTGGCTATTTCGTAAAATTCATAAGTAGTCCTTTTGTTTCATAATAAATTATGCTTTCATTCGTCCAATTCTGTTTCTATTATTGATTTTAAACCCAGGTGACGACGGCAAAAGTTATTGCGTTTTATTGTACTGTCCCTATTCACATAACTAAGTACCTATTCTGCTAATTTATTTCTCGTCCAATTTTCTTGCCACTTTATTATTATACCATTGAGGTTTAGTCTATTCAATTATTAAATACTTTATTACTCAATCTCTCGATACTTCTCATGGTTGATACATTTTGTTAAAAGTATCTATTAGTAAGTCTATATTATTTGTATCTATCAGCTATAAAATTTCTTTGGTTTCGAGATTTTTCCTTTTTTCATTTTTTTATAACCTTATAAAATGTTTGTGTAATTCTATATTTAAATTGACTAGCCCGTGGTAAATTTTATCTTCTACTTTGCTTATTAAATTATCTTGTTATTTTTTGTATAGATTTTTTCACTTTTCTTGTATTTTTCTGTATTCCCTTCACTTGAATTTATCATTTTTGTCTTGCATTTCTTCTTTTCAAATCGTTTTGAGTTATTTATTAAGCCATTAAGCCTTTTTTTAATGATTATATATAATCGATTAAATTATTATAATTCTCTTCAAAAACGATTGCCCTATGAGACATTGCTTCAATGTTTTCTCTTTATTTTTAAGGTCCTTCGATCACCTCTTTCAAGGTTTTCTTTTACCTATTTTCTTTTAGAAGTTCTAGCTCATAGTTTTTTTAATTTCTTTTTTTATTTTTGTTTATGGCCATCTTTTATTTAACCCGACAACTGTGTTGTGGGGTGAAAATCCACCACGTCGTTAATTAGCGCTTGTTAAAATAGTGGCAACTAGTTGAAGTGCAGTAATATTTAGTTTTTGGGTAATTTTAACCCCACAACAATGGTTAATTATTAACAGGTAAGTTCTTATACTAGCACAATTTATCTTTATTTTTTTAACAGAAACATAATTTAATTGGTAGTAATATTGAAAATTGATTAGATATTTTCAATTTCAGACATATAGAAATATGCGTAGTTGGGAGAAAGAACAAGTAGCTCTCTTGAAGCTTTGGCAGGATGAATTAACTGGATCAGAGTTAGGATCAAAAAGCGAATCTGAAAATGAAAGTCAGCAGGTTAGCCTTCGTCCCAGTGAGGATGTTTTAGAAAACCAACTTCAATCAGTGGAAAATTGTCAGCCTGGAAGTTCTAATCAGAAAAATCAATCATCGGCGGAAGATTCTTCTCAAGACAACAATAAGTTTGAAGATAATAAAATAAGACAATCTAAGTTTTTTTATCAGACGGGATAGGAAAACAAAATGGGCAAAGAACTGTCCTAATAAATCGGTTAGAACACGACAAGAAAATTTAATAACTTTACTTCCCGGTGTTCGAAATAATGCAAAATATTGCAAGTCGCCCATTTCTTGCTGGGAATTATTCATGGATAATATTATTGTCGAAGATATTGTCCAGTGCACTAATAAAAAAATCAATTTAGTCGCTAAGAATTATAATGACCAACATAAATATATCACCAAGTCTACGGACGCAGAAGAAATTCGTGCAGTTTTCGAATTATTATATCTATCAGGTGTTTATAAAGCCAATAGGTTAAATGTGGAGGATCTGTGGGCTACAGATGGAACAGGAATTGACATTTTCAGGCTAACAATGTCCCTGCAAAGATTTATATTACTGTTAAAATGCCTACGATTCGAAAATAGAGAAGAACGAAAAAGAGTCGATAAACTGGCAGCTAAACGAGCTGTTTTTGATCGATTTGTATCCAATTGTCAACAATATTTTATTCCTAGTCGATACTTGACGATCGATGAAAAATTAGAATCTTTTCGGGAACGTTGATTCTTTCGGCAGTATATCCCCAATAAGCCGTCCAAATATGGAATTAAAATATTTGCCTTAGTGGATGCCAAAACATTCTACATTTTAAATTTAGAGGTATATGTTGGCTCACAGCCTGAAGGACCTTTTCAATTTAGTAATAGACCGTTTGATGTAGTAAACAGGCTTGTAAATCCAATCCGTGGTACTAACCGCAACATTACATTCGACAAATGGTTTACCAGCATACCGCTAATGGAACATTTGCTTACTGAACATCGGTTAACATCTGTTTGAACTATTCGTAAAAACAAGAGGGAAATACCGACAATCTTTTTGAATTCCAAAAACAGAGCTGAAAACCACGCAATTTTCGGATTTAAAAAAGACATTTCTTTGGTGTCCTTTGTCCCGAAGAAAAATAAAATAGTGTTAGTAGCTTCTTCACTTCATCATGATACAGAATTTGACCACGACTCAAATAAACCTTAGATTATAGACTTTTATAATCACACAAAAGGTGGCGTAGATATGGTTGACGAAATGTCTGCGTTATATAATGTGTCTCGTAATAGCAAGCGATGGCCTCTAACAATTTTTTTTTCACTGCTTAATAATGCAGGAATAAATAGTTATGTTATTTATCAACATAACAAGCCAACTGAAAAACTAAAACGCAGATTTTTTTAAAAGAACTTGGTTTGGCACTAATTAAACCATATATTGAAAAAAGAGGTAAAAATCAAAGAATACCATCAGACATAAGAGCCAAACTAAAAAGAAATGATGGCGGAGAGGACTCTCAAGGACCTCCAACCAAGAAGCAACGAACAACACCCAGATGTGGAGTGTGTCTCCGTGGAAAGGACAGAAAGTGCCAAAAAAAATGTGTGAAATGTGACATTTTTCGTTGTCTTGAACATTGTGTATATTTTTGTTCTAAATGTGCAAATAATTGTTAATTATGCTATTTAAACAAAAGTTTATAGTTACTTTTTATAAAAATTGTATTTTTTGTTATTCTATATCTTTAATAAAAATTTTGGTAACAAAAGTTATGATAGTGGTTTAAATATAAACTAAATTTTAGTATATTTTTTAAATCATTGAATTTTTAACGGAAATTTTTTAAATGAATTATCTTTGAAAAAGATTATATAACAATAAAACAATGATTTAAAATCTTAAGGTTGCATGTAAAAATAAAATATTTTCTCAACTTTACAAATAAAAAAAATGGGGTGATAATTACCCCAACACACAGCTCCTGTCAGAAAATTTCACCACACAGTCGCCGGGTTTTTGCTGGATTTGTAAGTGTTCAAGCTTCAACCCCATACAAAAGGATAGAGAAAATATAACATCAGGATTACAAAAAAGTAAAGAGAAATATTAATGGCTGTCTTTAGGCACTCTGGAGATATACCCTTTTCAAAGGAATCATTAATTAGTGAGACCAGGACTTCCAACACATTTTTTGAAAGATTTAAGAAAATTTTTGTCGATAGTCCATTAGTACTACAGGAAGATTTACTTTTGATGTAAAAGATTGTAAGGATACCCGTTCGAAGAATATTAAAACTACATAATTTTGACCTTTATATAATAATTAGTTTACTACACAAAATATATGAAGATGATGATCGGAGATTAGAATTTTGTGAGAGCATCACACATTATATTGACAATATCCCTAATTTATGATGAGCAGTATATTTTCTATTTAATTACTGCTTAGTTGTATTTAGTGCTACTTAAACATGTATTTATTCGATATTTTTGTGCAAGTCTTCCCTACATATTTGTATATTGAAATATTAAATTAAATTAAAAAATATTAAAGTGTTTCTCTTTTCAACTAGAATTCATTACAATAAAGTATGCAACTATGTTAAGTTCCAACAATAAAATTTAGACAGTAACTGATTCTACCAAGTTTTGAATATTAGTTATTTCTATACGAAAAGGAAAAGTAATATATTTTCAGTTCCTTAAAAACGAGTACTCATATTCTTTCCAAGAGGCAAACATATCAATCACTTAACACTTCACATTTTATGGGAGTAATTTATGGGTTAAAAGAAAGTTCCAAGTAATTATCATAATTAAATATTTTGGTCTAGAGTAAAAATGCTTATAAAGGATTTTAAATAATAAACTTACTTTATTTATGTGTTTTATCAACTATAAACAGACAGGGTGGTCCTGCGAAATCTTTTCACTTAGGATTTTGTTCTTTTTTTGTTTTTATTCTATTTAATTCATTAGATGTACAATATTTATACAATATTTATTTAATTTTAACACAATAATAAATATGATCATAGTTCTATTTTTTTAATTTTTAATCTCTAAGCTTTTGAAATCTCAGACCTATTAATTATTATGTATTACAGACCTATTAATTCTAACAGGCAAAATTTTCCATTCATCAGGATGTCTTAACTTGTAATACACCTGGATTAAAACGAAGGCCTCGAATGTTCAGTACAGTTAAGTCACCTACTATTTTCCCGGCCTTATTGTATACCGGAGATTTGAAAATATTATTGTTTTAAATTATTTTAAGCAAACAATATTTTACTCTATTATAGACCACAATATTCAAGAGATACTCACTTTGAAGCTAATCTATCCCATAAAAAATATATAATCATTTACATATTTTGTAAATACAATAATTCTTAAATTTCTCAGTTTATTTCCCATGGCCAGTTCTCGAGAAATTAGTTGGTAAATGGTAAACATTTTAACAACTGCTACAATGTGCATCAAAATACTAAGAAAAAAGTAGTTTTGGCTTCATTCGTTTCTTTAAGCGAAATAGTTTATTGTTAAAGGAGTGTACAATATTCAACAAAGAGTTGAAATTGTTTCTATTTCCTTTTGAAAGAATGATAGTGTTTAAGCTACTACAAATGCATTTAATGAACTACGTTTAAATTGTAATATGTCACCCATAAGGTTACTCTTATGGTTATATATATATTTAGGGATTCTACAGTATTCACTGCCTTCCCTCGCTCAACCGTTTCCATCTCTCTCTGTTGTTCCATTCTCCATCGTTTAGTCCTCTCTTACTCATGGCGTCGTCTACTTCGTTCCTCCAGGATTTTCGGGGTCGTCCCCTTCTCCTCCTTCCTATGGGGCTCCATTCGGTTATTCTTTTTATCCATCTGCTGTCGCTAGCTCTTCTTACATGTCCATACCACTTTAGTCTTTTTTGTTCTATATAATATGTTAGTATGTCTGTTTCTATTGATGTTCTTTGCTTTATTTCGTCATTACTTCTCCTATCCATTCTTGTTACTCTGCAGCATCTTCGCAGGCATTCCATCTCTGTTGCTATTATCTTACTGCTGTTTTTCTTGTTTATGATCCAATTTTCGGCCCCATATATCATAATACTTCGCACTAATGTTTTATAAATCTGCGTTTTTGTCTTCATATTTAGGTGTCTATCCCACCATACTGAGTTAAGTTGTCGGATTGCTGTTCTTGTTTGTCCTAATCTTTGTGTAATTTCTTCCTCTGTTGTTGCCTTTTTCGTGATTATAAACCCCAGGTATTTGAATTTATCCTTTCCTTTGATTGTTACGTTGTCATCAATCTGTAGATCTTCTATGTCTTCTTCACTTGTAGATAGGTACTCTGTTTTCGCGAGGTTAATATCTAGGCAGCCTTGGTATATTCTTCTTGTAGTTTCTTCATCATGTAGCTGAGGTCGTCTTGGTCTTGTGCAATCACTACTTGATCGTCTGCAAAACTTAACGTATATAGGTATTCGTTCCGTACCGGTACTCCCATGCCTTCGCATTTTCTTGTCCATATAGTCAAGGCTTTCTCTAAGTATATTTTGAATAGGGTTGGAGATGTGGAACAACCCTGCAGGAGCCCTTTTGTTGTGGTGAAGTCTCCTATGATTCTTGTTCCCATTTTAATGGACACTTTATTTTCTTTATACAGAGCTTTTGTAGCTTCTATGAGTTCCGTCTGTATTTCTAATTTGTACATTGCCTCCCATAGTTCTGACCTTGGTACAGAGTCATACGCCTTTCTCAGATCCACAAATGCCAAGTGTATATCTCTATTTTTTGCTTTTTTCTTTTCCAACAGTTGTTCCAGTATGTATATGTGGTCTATGCATGATCTTCCTGCCGTGAAGCCTGCCTGATCCTCCCCGATTTTGCTTTTTATCGCTTGCTCTATCTTTTCTCGCAGTATCTTCCCATATAATCTTCCTATTGATAATATTACGCTTATTCCTCTGTAGTTTTCGCATCGTTTTCTATTTCCTTTCTTAAATATAGATGTCATATATGCCGCCGTCCATTCCTTTGGGAGCTTATGGTTATATTGCAATAAAATACCTTCAGTACATGAAAATTACAAATGTTGCAGGTATTCTACGGACACCTGTTCGAAGAATATTAACACCACATCTTTTTACCTTTATGAAATGATCTAACATTACTACCAAAACATCAGTTTGGTTTTCGGGAAAATCACTCCACTACACAACAAGTCCATTGAATAATAAATGAAATATCAAAAAGTCTTAAAGAAAGGACATACTACAACGTTCTATATCTATACATCTTAGAAGCGTTTGACAAAGTCTGGCACAAAGGTCTGCTTTACAAAGTAAAAATAGCACTATCCAGTAACTATTTTCTCTTACTCAAATCCCACACACCAAATAGAAATTTCTCTGTAAAATTGAATGACCAATAATCCAACCTCCCTCCTATCAATTCCGGAGTCCCTCAGGATAGTGTTCTAGGTCCGCTGCTTTTTTCACTCTACACAGCCGATATACCAGAGACTAATAATACTACAATCGCTTCCTTTGATGGCGACGTAGCAATACTAGCTGAAACTGAAGATTGCATACAAGCTACACAAAACCTAAACATACTCAGTGATATTTATACAAAATAGAGAACAAAAGTAAACAAAACAAAATCAACTCAAATAACATTTACCAACCGCCACAACATATGCCACCTGTATGAATGGAAAATGTAAGAATACCAACAGTAACAGACGCTAGATACCTTGGCCTCCATCTTGACCAACGTCTCACTTGAAAGAAACATATCAAGACCAAAAGTAGACAGCTTAAAATTCCGGCAAATGTATTGGCTCCTTGAACGTAAATCAAAACGTAATATCCAAAACAAAATTCTTTGTTTTGGATATTACCAACGTCGCTAAATGTCATCCAAAGTATCCAATCTAAAGTGCTAAGATCGATAGTGAATGCGAGCTAGTAAGAGAATTATTCAACAATGGTGCAACCACAAGAAGACTAGATAGAACCTGGCCCAAGACCTACTTCAAAACTTAACCAATATAGAGTAAGGTAAGACGTCATTGGATGTCTCGCCTTCACGCCCACAATAAGTAACACCTTTACTTAATACTCTGTAATGAAGTAGATTCTAAATTAACATAATTATATAAAAAAATTATTGGGCTAATACGCTACATAAGCGAATTTTAACATTTTAAACATTTACTTCCACAAGAGCGTATAATACCATACATTACAAATTGTAGAGAATAAAATACCATTACACCAATCTCTGTTTAATATTAAATGCCGAATTGGTATTGTAAAATTGTAAATTCAAACCAGACCACAAACAGTTAAACAACTTTGAGTATCCATCATCAGCGTACATCGCAAATCGCAACTATGTATAATATAATTCACATGCACTGAAAATGACAAAAAAGTGTTTATCTACTAGATACTACTACGTAAGTCATCTATACGTAATTATTATTTTATTATTGTGAAAAGAAAACGTCAAATAATAAATATACACTACCGTACAATCATTTTGTGAGGTTAGCTGCTATAAGTAGCTTATAGTAGCATGCGATTGGTTTTTCATTTACCAGAGTCGGAGTAAGGCCTTCGCCACCGCAGCTTAAAATATTATTTTTTCATCTAGATTATCTCATAATAGAATCTGCATGTATTTGGCAAACAAAACCGTAGTAGATAACTTCATGACACAACATGGCTCTATAGAAGTACGCGGCGAAGTTGTAACAGCACGAAGACTTGTCTCTCCAGCAAAAAGACTAGTCTTGTCTGGAGTCTGCCCGTCAATTCCTCATCAAGTATTAGTTGAAGAATTACAGAATATCGGTTTATAGCTTATTTCCCCAATAACATTTCTAAAAATTAGCTCGACTCTTCCCGAATATAGTCACATATTGAGCTTTCGGAGGCAAGTTTATATAAGCCCTATAACATCACCAATTCCAGATTCTATTCTAATAAATTTCGACCAAACACCTTATAGCATATTTTTGTCACAAGGTACACTCACCTGCTTTATTTGCAAAAATACAGGACACATATCATCCCAATGCAAAAACAGTTCAGTAACGGAATCAACTCATATCGAGTCAAAAAATCAAGTACCAAATCAAACAGCTTCAACAAGTATACTACACAAGGTACCAAACACCCAGCAGTTATCAAGTTATCCATTATTAAATCCGAGCATATCACCTACACCTACAAATCTCCACGACAAAGAAACTACTAATACTCCTACTCATAGCAACACTTTATTCAACCTCATTCAGCGGCAATACCGTTTTCACAAACTTCGGAAGCAATATTTTCCAATCTATCAGCTCTTTTTCCATTAGATACAACTGCAGAAAGTTCTAATAAAACTGATACATCACCACAATTTTTTGAAACAACCATTTCAACCAATCTTACAAATAAAACTACAAGCTCGACTTCTGTCACTACCAATGAGTTTGCTTCAGTACTTCCAAATGTAATAAAGCCACATCATCTAAGTGAAAACTCTAATAGCAATTGCGAAAACGCAAGTTCTTCCATAAAACGCAGTATTGGTGAGATCGACACGCCTCCTTCACATTCAGCAATTTCATCAGAAAATCTGTTTGCAAAACCCAAACTCTCTAAACCAAAAAAACCGCGCTCATCTAAAGTCCAATCTACACGGGAAACTCTTGAAAATTTCATTGATAATAATCATACCCCACCATTCGTTATAAATTTCCACCAATTGTCATTACTGATTGATAATGTC
Organism: Diabrotica undecimpunctata; assembly: GCF_040954645.1. NCBI lineage: Eukaryota > Metazoa > Arthropoda > Insecta > Coleoptera > Chrysomelidae > Diabrotica > Diabrotica undecimpunctata. Next base: position 204,804 of record NW_027311909.1, on the reverse strand, counting down.
CAAGGCTCCCCCGACACTATTAGCGTCGTTAAAGAATTTACAACTGATATGGCTGGTTTACTCCATCTTTTACAAAGCAGCTATCAATATGCAAATGATAGATCTACAAAAAGCAAGTTTAAAAAACTTCAAAAGAAACTACACAACCACTTAGAGAAAGAGATTTCTGACTTAGATAGTGACTCTTGTGTAGACAATCGTTCAATATCATCTAACTCTGAATCTGTTCAACAAACAACATTCAACTCGATACTTCAATGGAACATTGATGGATTCTTCCATCGTCTCCCTATGCTACAGCTTCTTTTATCTGTCAAAATTCATTAAAACACATTTTTCCAAACCATCTTTTTGAAAAGTTGCTAAAATACTAGCTTTGCCAAGCTCATGAACATGGAAGAAGCGTCCAATTTTTATGGGTTCCCTCACACGTCGGAATAACAGGATATGAAGAAGCTGACATGATTGCACGAGAGGCAATTTTAAGTGATTTGTCGGAGCCGATAGACAAGTGTGTTTCCAGTTACTTAAAAGCTTATTTTAAAAATAAAGTGTTGTGTTTATGGCGAAATGAGTGGTCTCAAACTAATTCCAATTTAAATAAAATCAAAAATAATGTGTCTCAGTGGTTTCCATCGTCGCGCAATAGACGACAACAAATTGCGGTTGCGCGTTTACGTCTAGGACATACCAGATTAACGCACTCCTACCTTTTCACAAAGAAAAATCCACCTATATGAGATCAGTGTAACGTCCGATTAACAGTCGAACACTTTTTAACAATTTGTAGTAAATATGACCAATAAAGACAGCGCTACAAGATCCCAAACGCTCTACCACAGGTTCTAGGTCAAAACTGTTCCTGTGACAATATAGTGAATTATCTCAGATCCATAAACATTTTGTATAATCTGTAGCTGTTTAACTTTGTTATTTATATTTTGTTCCGTCGCTAATAACCTTTTGGTGGATGCGACATCTTTTTCTAATAAAAAAAAACTGAAAATGACAGAGAGCTGAACCTGTGAAATCATTTACTGTATAATGCACAAGCGTATCACTATTAACAGGATATTTGTTTAAAATGGTTTTACGTCAGGAAATAATTAGGAATCGCAGTGAGTTAGCTAGATATTTCACTTATTACGATTTAGATAGGATAAATAACCATAATTATTCAGAATATGATGTAATATGAAACGAACATTTTAATTATATCAATTTTATCACAATATGAATATGAATAATGTATACCGTTATATATTTAGCTCAACAGGCAGTGGAATTCTAAGTTACACGAGACAAACTATATTATAATTCTAAAAACAAAATACAACTTATAAATTACAAATTATTTTGGTCTATTATTACAACTTCTCTTCTGCGTTCTTCCCTACATTTCTTTGTTAAGATTTGGTTATGGATTATAAAGTAATACCATTGTTTAAATAGGACTAGTTAGCCAACGCAATGTATAAATTTGTTTGATTCTAATTGAGACAGTCACTAGATGTCACCACTCTTTCTGTCTCAATAGATTTTAATATACCATTGTTTGTTTGATATGCATTATACTAGATGGTGCTATGTGAAAAAGTTAAGGACTAAACTAAACGTCCATTTTTGATCCACTAAATTAAATTCACCAGCGTTGCAATATTTCACTGACATAGTAGCAACAGGTTTACTTACAAATAAAAATGTTACAAAAAACAGACCATGAATCACAACTTATTCATTTAAAATAGAGTTATTAATATCAACTAGTAAATATCGTGTCAACTAAAATTGTACATAAACGTAGTGTGGCTTTTAAGTCTTCCTATATCTAAATAAGTTTAAAGAATTTAAATATTTTATTTTATTTGGAAGTGTATTACAAAAATTTGGTCCGAGGTAAGTAAAACATTTTAATTATATGTGTTTAAAACATAAAAAAACATTGTATGAGAAATGAACAAATTAGTTATTCAGAAATAAATTTTACCGGATAATACATACATTCCATAATATTTGAAAAAAGTGATTTTAAATTAAAATAATGTTACTTCCATAATAAATAAATGGTTTTTTACAGATGGCCGGAAATATTTGTTGTTATTACAAATGTGGTTTATCACCATACAAAATTCATGGATTAAGAATGTTCAGATTTCCGACATAAATCCTTCGGCTTGCCAAAGATGGATATTACACTCTGGTAAGTAAATAGAAACTTTTTTATATTCTTTTATTTTACACCGTTTCCGTTATGCAATTAACTTGAAAAAAATGTTTATTTTTTTTTTCATTCATCATTTTTTATTATCGCCAGGGTGCACGCGTCATATTCGAGATGCATTAATTTGAATTTTACGTTTTCGTTGGTATTATAATGATATAATAAACTTCCGAAAAACAAATTAGTGAATAAATATCAAGTAAATAAACATAAACAAAGTACTAGATATTTAAATTTGTATTTCTTTAGCTATTTTTAGTTATTGTATTGAAAAGTAGAAATAAGTTCATCTTTATCGGAGAACTAATTTATACAAAGGTCCATCTGGGAAAAAATTATTGGTTTCACCTAAAAATTTTATACAGATATTTGAAGGTTCTAAAATATATATGAGGGTTAGTTAATAATAAATCTGTGAAGATATACAGGTGATTTTGGCTATAAACGTTTTTTATCCAGTTTAGAGAAAAATAGTTAAAATAAAAATTGTAGATTCAAAAAGTTCTTCCATTTGTGAGTTTCTCAATTAAAATATATAAAGAATTCACCAAAATAGTTGCAAAAAACCCTTGATTTTGCAGAAATTTATAAATTTTATTAACTTTGTTTTTGCATAATGGTATGTAATGTAACCAATAAAAATAGTGACGATTTGTTCATCGTAGAAAGCGATTATGTAAACAACATTTTGTTGAGCTATCCCAGTTTAAAAAAAAATTATGTTTTACGTGCCACAGAAGCCAAGATATTGCAAATTTTGCAATCGCGCTTCATTTTGAAAAAGTTCAAATCTAAAAAAACCGAGCTCAAATGGTTCTCCATTCTACTTTTCCGAAGCGGTATTTTACGAATACCATCATTTTAACGGGTTATAAATTTTTACTTCTTTACCGCATATGCCATATGTAAGTTGGAACGCACAATTCAGATCTTCATTTAGTGTCCCTTCAATTTTCAGCTCTTACTGTTGATAGACAATGGAAGTATGATTTTAAGAATAAAATGCTTTGGTTTTAAATATAAAATGCTCTCTTGCCTAGTAATGGTCATAGAAGATTCTGTTTATTTTAGAAAGTGTGTTTTTCACCAGTTTTTCATAAGCCTCTAAATAAGTTTGTGGCATAAACGATATCAACGTTATTATAAATGTTTATAAACAGATTAAATAACCTATAAACTATTTGCTCTGATTGATATTTAGCGCACTTTAATAACTTATTCATTTACATCATTTCAAGGAGCTATGTTACATGTCTTTGCGCAAAAAAAGAGTTATTATAAGTTATAAATAACTGCAAAAACAAGTTTTTTTTGCAACTATTTCGGTTAATAGTTAGTAATGTATTTTAATTTGGATACTCTCAAAAATTACGTAACTTTTTATGATCTACAACAACTCTAAAAAAGCTGAAAAAATCTTAAACAGATATTTAAAGTCTCTAAAAGGTATATGAGGGGTAGCTGATGACAATTATGTGAAGACTACAGCTAATTTTGCTTTGCTTTTTTATTAAACAATCGTAAAAAGTGAAAAAAGTTTATGCGCATAAAACGTTACTTATTCATGTTAAAAATATATGATTAAAATAAAAGTTATAGATCATAAAATGTTCTCTAGTATTGAGATTTTTATAATTAAAATACATAAAGAATTGACCGAGATAATTAAAAAACCCTTATTTTTAAAGTAAAATTTATAAATGTTAATCTAAATATAAATATAAATAACATTCTTTTTTGCATAACGATATGTAATACAACTATTTAAAATTATGGCAGTTAATGAGTTTTTAAAGTGTGCTAAATATCATACAGAACGATAATACAGTGTATGAGTTATTCAATTTCTTTATCCAGGAGACCGATTATTTAAACAACTGTACTTGTCCAAACAGTCACTATAGGGTTATTTTGTAAATAGAAATCGATTTTTATGGCTTTGTTTTAAATTATTAAAAACAAACATCAAGATTATATTAAATTTGTTTTTAAAAATCAGTTTGAAGAATAACAAATTTTTAGCATATAAAAATTTCTAATAACTTTGACTTTTTTATGTGATACACTTGTATCTAGGCTCAATACAGGGTGAGTCATGAGGAACTTTACATACTTCTACAATATGTAGAGTCCCTCAGGGAGCATATCATGTGGCCACTAAAAAATGTCAACTCCTCTTCTTTATTAACTAACAGGGTGATTTGTGTAATTGACCATTTATTTCATTTTACTGTAGTGTTTATACAGTCCATTTGATTTTTTTAATTTTTGCATGATACAGTACACTACTATCAAGCATTCGACTGGTATTAGCTAAACTAAAAATTCCAGGACTGGCTTTGGAAAAATTAATTTAGGGATTCGTATTAAATATTACACCCTGTATATATTTTTTTTTAAAATGCAATAAGTGATTTTCAAACTACATAAATAGCCAATGAAAACGACATCAGCGACAATGTTGTCGCACTTTTATTAAATTTTTAGTGAACGATCATATCTTATCAAAAATAGAACAACCGTAATGAAGTATCAAATTATAAGGTAATTAATTTAAACAAATATTATAAATTTCAAACATTTTAATTGAAATGATAAACTGAGTCACTGCAAAAACAGTAACTACTAACAATAACGAAGAACAATTTAAAAAAAAAAACTAAAAATATGTACATAGTTATGATAAACCCATAAATTAGAACTGGAAAAGATACAATAATGGTAACAAAATAAAAATAATTCAAAATAGATTTTCGAAATGGAACCCTGTAGCCTGTACACATTTTTGTTGCCGAATTGTTAATTGACGTATTGAATTACGGATACTCTGGGGATCGTTTCTAATAGTATTACAACAATGTATAATTCTATCAATTAATTGTTGTCGGTTATTAATTTTCAGTGCGTAAAATAGTTGCTTCAATCGTCCCCAAATATGGTAATCAACGGGATTGAAATCAGGGGATCTTGAAGGCCACGAAATAGGACCTGCACGTCCTATCCACCTGTTGCCATAAACATTATTGAGATGTTGTCTCACTGCCAGTAAAAAGTGTGGGGGTGCCCCATCATGCTGAAAATACATCCCTCGGATAGCAACGTTCGCGTTGGTAAGCAAATTCGGCAAAATATTTTGTAGAAAGTTCAAATAGACCTGCCCTGTTAAAGGATCATCAAAAAAGTGAGGACCTACTAATTGGTTATTTATGACACCAATCCACACGTTAACCGAAAACCTTAACTGAGAACGACGTTCTCGAATAGCATGGGGATTTTCTTCTGCCCACACATGTGAATTTCGTGAATTATTTATCATATCTCTGATAAATTGGGCTTCATCTGTAAATAGTGTCCTGTATAGCGTTGGTCGATTATTGTTAATCCATCTACAAAATTCCAACCTATCAATCTCATCTCCAGCATGTAGTCGCTGAACCATTTGAATGTGATATGGGTATAGATTATTTTTTTGTAAGACTCTACTTACTTTTGATTGAATAACATTGAGTTCTCGACTTATTTGTCTAGTGCTTATTGTAGGGTTCATAGTAACGGCGTCCATAATGTCATCTTCCTGCGCTTCATCTACATGTCGCTCTATTGTTCCACTAGGAAAAGTGCCATTTTCTCGCAAATAGTTAAAAACTGACCCAAATGTTGGGTGACTGGGAGTTCGACGATTAGGAAATCTCCTGCGATATTCTCTACTAGCAGCCCTACCATTCCCATTACAGAATCCATAAACAAATATTATGTCTGCATATTCTGTGGTCGAAAACTGATGTGGCATTTTGAACGAAAGTAACAAAAGCTCTACCAAAACTAACACAATGTACTTAACGTAGATATGACAGAAGAAATATGTATTCTTGTACACATAAATAACAATTAATAATGACAATAATGACAATGGGTATAAAATATCAACAAACGTCAAACGGTCAACGCCAACCTTCATTTTAAACTTTTTTAGATTTATTTTTATTTAGTACAGTTGATGCAATGTATTATTATTTGACATAAAATTTTAATCATTTACAATCAACAAAAACTAACACATACAAGAGGTTTGACTTTTTAATCAATTTAATTTATTATTTATCGAAAATAATGCCCCAATACGATCTATGAGTAAAAATTTAAAATTGAAAAACAATTGATTCTATCGTAGAGATAATACAAATTGACAGTAAAGATGTTAATTTTCTACGTATTAGATTATGTTGTAGGAACTCATTTTAATTAAAACGTTTGAAATTTATAACATTTGTTTAAATTAATACCTTATAATTTGATACTTCATTATGGTTGTTCTATTTTTGGTAAGATTTGATCGTTCACTAAAAATTTATTAAAAGTGCGACAACATTGTCGCATATGTCGTTTTCATTGGCTATTTATGTAGTTTGAAAATCACTTATTGCATTTTAAAAAAAATTTATACAGGGTGTAATATTTAATACGAATCCCTAAATTAATTTTTCCAAAGCTAGTCCTGGAATTTTTTAGTTTAGCTAATACCAGTCGAATGCTTGATAGTAGTGTACTGTATCATGCAAAAATTTAAAAAATCAAATGAGCCGTATAAACACTACAGTAAAATGAAATAAATGGTCAATTACACAAATCACCCTGTTAATTAATAAAGAAGAGGAGTTGACATTTTTTAGTGGCCACATGATATGCTCCCTGAGGGACTCTACATATGGTAGAAGTATGTAAAGTTCCTCATGACTCACCCTGTATATATATATATATATATTATATATATATATATATATTATATATATATATATATATATATATATATATATATATATATATATATATATATATATATATATATTATCTCCTCTATCAATGCTCCTAATGGTAATATTGCCAATTTCCTTACAAATATTTTAACCAAAGCTTATGATGCAGATAATCAATTTAATATCACTGACTCTTTTAAGTTTGCTAATTTTATTAATGATTTCAAACTGCCTGAAGGCTACATGTTGGTGAGTTTTGATGCAGTTTCTTTATTCTCTAACCTTCCTCTTTTAGTTGTCCTTACTTCAATTCATAAACATTGGGATATTATCCAGCCCTCATCCCCAATCTCTTGGAAAGTCTTTTCTGATTTGCTGAAACTTGTTTTTGAGACAAATTATTTAATTTTTAATAATCAATTTTATCTCCAAATCTTTGGTACTCCCATGGGGTCCTCAATTTCCCCGATTTTAGTTAATTTTGTCCTTCACGATTTAGTCTAAAATAGGCTTCACAGTTTGATTTTTCATGTTCCTTTTGTGAAAAGGTATGCCGACGACCTCATATTGGCACTTCCGCCAGATAAGGTTCAGAGCACCTTATCACATTTCAATGCATATGATCCTCATCTACAGTTCACTTGTGAGATGGAGAGTCATAACAGCATTGCTTTTTTAGATAGGCGTATCATGCGAGGTTGTGACCTTAGGTTAAGTACTTCTTGGTATAGAAAAGAAATGGCGAGTAACCGTTTTCTTAATTACCACTCATGCCATGCGATGAGATACAAATACAACCTCGTACAAGCTCTTAGTTTTAGGGTTCATAGGTTGACACATCCTTCTCACCGAAGGGATTCTCTTAACCCTCTAAAGTCCATTTTGTTACAGAATTCTTATCCACTATATTATGTAATTAATAAATTTCTTTTTTCTACCAGTTACACACTGTCTAGACATAGTTTGACATACAATAGTCAAGTACAGGGTCATCCTGATATTTCAATAGGCACACCAGAAAACGACTCCCACAGCGTTCCTTCTTCCCATATACGTTACTACTATCTCCCTTATGTCCCCTATTTAACTGAGAAGCTCACAAAACTTCTAACATTAGCACCAGTGAAAATTGGAGTTAAAAATATCAGATCAGTTGGTAAACTATTTTCTAAAACCAAAACTCCTCTAAACCCGTTGGAAAAGATCAATGTGGTTTACAACATCCCCTGCATGTATTGCAACCTATGTTACATTGGTTAGACTCGTAGATCCCTTGAAGGTCGACTAACTTCTCACAAGAGTGATATTAGATGCCATAAACATTTTTGTGCCTTAGCACAACACATTCTTACTTCTGACCACCGACCAGATTATGAACAGGTCAAAATTCTTTGTACAGAAAGCAACCATTTCAAGAGAAGTTTCCTAGAAATGTGCCACATTTTCTTTATTCCTTCCTCCATGAACAAACGTACTGACATCGACAACCTCAGTTTATTATACCATTCTCTTCTTTCCAACATCAAATGAGGAATTTCTCGAAGTTCTTTTGCTTCCAGACGGTATCATCTCCGTTCCCTTTGACCATTTATCATCTGACATATATTTGACATCTGAGTTACCTATCAACCTTCTTTTTATTCCCCATTAGTACTTCCTTATATCCAACCTTTTACATTTATACTGACTCATTTCTAATTTACATAAAGCTTTATCTATTTCACAATCCATATTTTCATTCCTCATTCCTCGACTTAATTGCCATAATAAATTTCAGATTTCAACCTTCCTTCACTGCAAATTGGTTTTGTAGACATTCCAATCAAATAATTTTATTTTCTTCAACGTCCTCTGCGTTGCTGGTTTGCGCTCTTGTTGTATTGCGCATACTCATCTCATACTTCCAATAAGTTGTCCCGACGCACAACTATGAAATGACATACAATTACTTCAACGAAAATACCGGTAACTTAACTTTGTTTTCCGGCTGGAATGTTTGAATTTGAGATGCGCCCTAAAGTGAAGTATATGATTTTTTTAAACGTTAACTTTGTTAGAATAACAGCTCTGTTCCCGTGTGTTTTGTAAAATCTTTTGTTTTTATCTCTACACTTTACTGTTAATAAGTTTTTTTACGTACAATGTGACGGGTTTTTCTAGTGCCTCGCAGTAGTTTTTATACATTTTTTTTTCACCTTTTAAGTAATCTTTTTCTTATGGTTATACATGAATTCGACTACATATGAACATTTAAGCTAATATTTCAACTTTAATATTTTGACCACGGATACTAAGAGAATGGTGTGTTTGTTTTACACCTTAACTTTCCTCACTCACCATTCGTAAGTTATTTTTCTATGTTTTTTTATATTCTTACCTACCACCTTTGTATTCTTTTAGATTGAACTGTGATTTCCTTTTATTATTTCTCCTTTGACCGATATCCTCGTGATCAAAAGATTTATTTTTTTTTTGGAACTTACTTATTGTATATATATACCGGGTGGTCCAATAAGCCGATCTCTCGGGTATATATCAGAAACTATTCATGTTTCTGATATATAGAGATTCTAGAAATAACTTTCAAGTTTCTGGGTTAACCGCTAGGGGGCGTAACCTGTGAAGAAAACTTTGAAAACCAGTTTTTTGGGAAATATGCCCAATTATACCAAGTGTTAAATAAGTAAACCAGAAAGAGACCTAAATTCTGCATAAAGTTGTTCAAGTACTTTTTTTTATTTTTTCAAATAAAGGGTGGGAGAGAGTGGGAAAGTATTTGTGGATAAATACCTATAACTTTGGTTTGGATCAACCGATTTTAACGAAATTAGTGTCATTAGAAAGAATGTCGAAGATTTAATTTACATCTACTATAAAACAATTGCATTTAGTTTTAATTGTCATAGGTAGAGAGTACTTTCGAATAGAAAAAATTAAAATTTGTTTTTCTTTAAAATGTTTAATGGAATCACCTATTTATTGTAAATTATAATGAAACTGGATTAAATTCGTAACAAAATGACGCAAACCGCATGTTAATAGCTTTTGTCGAACTCGATATATGAATAAAAACGCATAAACATAAGTAAGTATAGTATTGACCCACCCTGTATTATAAATTATTAAAAACTTCGAGTTTTAAATTCTCAACGCGGTTCTTCCCGAGAACTCAGTAATTTTCATTTATCTGACCGCGGAAACTTATCCGAACATATATATATATATATATATATATATATATATATATATATATATATATATATATATATATATATATATATATATATATATATATATATATATATAGAAAAGAAATTTAATCTTTGCAGATTAGTTAAATAGTAAACTCTTAAATATTGGGGAAATCTGCAAGAAAGACTCTAATGTGTATCAATTGTTTCGCCGAACGTTTTAGCCAAAGAGAATTAATTTGGCTTCTTCAGGGCTGAAAGAGAATAAATTATAAATAGCTACCATATATTATCTATTAAAACATTATTGATCTTACCGTAACTTAGAATTGTAGAGTTAGAATATTAAAAAACATTGCTAGTAACATAGTGGTGTTTTTTGTTACTATGTGCAAAAAAAAAAGTTTTTTATAAGGTTTGAAATGTATGGTAGCTTTGAACTTGACACGTAAAGGCTTACCCAAGGTTAATCGAAAAACCCAATGTAACTACATTTAAAAGGAGGTAATTCTTTGAATTGTCGGCAATAACTAAATTTTTGATTTTCAGACAGTTAAAAGTTAGGTTCTGTTTGAGCCAGAACGCAAGCGCTGACAACTTCATTAGTTCGTATGAATCTCTATGTCGTTAAGGTTCATTGGTAAGAAACGAATGAATTTAAATCCCAGTAAAGGGAAATATTATTTTGATTTTCTTTATTTAATTATATTATATTGTTCATGTACTATTGAATCTTATTGAGATGTATCTAAGAAAAGCAAGGGAATGTTATATATTTTTTGTTCATGAAAATTAATTATAAAGGTATGTTAGATGTTAATGGATATATCAGTCAAGTTAGTTATCTGTGATATAGTATTGTTCTTGGTATCTGATTTAAGTAACAGGTGGTATATATCGCTTAGATTCTTGATGTCACTCTTAACATTAATGGAGAAATCGTTAAGGAAAATATAAGACATTTCAATGAACTCTCTTTTAGATTTATTGTTCTCACGGTGGAGAATTGTGGTGTTAGTATAGTCCATGAGATGACCAGTGGAATGGACATGTTTTTCTAATGCACAACGGTCAGGGTGAAGTCGAGAATCACTTTTGTGTAGTGTAATACGTGATTTCAATAATTGAGATGTTTGACCGATGTAGGAATTGTTGCAAGAGAGACATGGAATGTTGTAGACAATATTACTAAGCCTATCTATAGGAGTCTTATCTTTTATCTTAGAATAAAGATTATTAATTGTTAGGGCTGATCTACAAGCCACATTAAGTTTAATGTTGTTATTATTATTGCCAAAGCTATTTTCAACACTTTTCAGAATCCTTGTTAACCCCGGAGTGATATCTCTGAAATATGGTAATGAAAAATATTTGTTTATAGGAGTATCCGAGACTGGGTTCCCACTTAAGACATCAGGATCAGCATTGTTAGTCGCGAAGGAAGGTAAAATATCTTCGCCATGGATAGTATTAAACAAAATCTTATTAAGTAATGATGTTGGATAAGCGTTTGAAATAAAAAGTTTCTGTAGGATTTGTAGGTTTTTTGTATGAAATGAAGGATCTGATAGTTTTGTTAGTCTATTTTTCATCTGTTTGATTAAGTTGACTTTGGTAAAATTATTATGGTATGAGTTGCAGTTAAGGTATCTACCAGAATGGGTCGGTTTTTGATACCAATCTATTTTGATGTTGTTGGTTTCCCTGATCATCCTTATGTCGAGAAAGGGGACGGACCAATTACCATCTTCCCTCTCATTAAAAGTATCTAATAGTTCATCTACCTTGTCATTGGGTATAGCCAAAATGATATCATCAACATATTTTTTAATAAATGGAATATTAAAGGATAGTAAAGGAATGACTGAGTCTAATACATAATCCATAACGTAAGTTGCAATGATAGGAGAAATCTTATCTCCCAATGGGGTACCGAAAGTTTGTTGATAGAATTTATCATTAAATGAGAAGTAAGTGTTGTTAAAGAGAAATTCGACGATGCTGATGAATCTGTCGTAAGACATGGAACAACAACCTCTAATACGGTCCCAGTTGATCTCTATTGATGTCAAACATATTCTTAGATGAACATTGCTGAATAAGGATACAACGTCAAGGCTAACGATGACATAATTTGATGGTAGTATGTAGCCATTATATTTATTTACCATCTCAAAAGAATCTTTAATGTAATATTGACTTTCATAATTATATGCATTAGTAAGTATGTCTGTAACAAAAGCTGAGATATTTTCAGTGGGTGTTCCAATGGAAGCTACTATGGGACGAACCGATAGTGTTGGTTTGTGGATTTTTGGCAAAGCATAAAACTTTGCAATGTTCCCATTATATGTTGTTAGTTTTTTCTTTGTGTTACGGTCAATCTCATTGGAAGAGGCTAAGGATGCGATTAATGTATTGCATTTCCTTTGCAGAGAAGAAGTGGGATTGGATGTAAGTGAAACATAAGATATATCATTATCTATAAGAGAAGAACACAGTTGTAAGTAGTGAGTTCTTTCTAAGATGACTGTAACATTACCTTTGTCTGCTTTTGTCACTATGAGCTCAGGATTGTATTTAAGAAATTTTTTAGTTTTAGTATATAAGTTATGAAAAAAAGTATTAGATGATTTAGAAGTATTCAAAATGTGATTAGTGATAATGTTGGTGGTTCTTGAACGGATTAAGTTTTGTTCTAATTCAGATGGCAATGAAGAAATTATGTATTCTAAGTCTGCTAAAAGTGTTTTTACTTGAAAATCTTTTCCTAACTTTGGTTCGATGCTAAATTTATTTCCTAATGCCAAGAAACCTAGAATATCATCAGGAATAGTTGTGGTAGATAAATTTTTAATCCATTTTGGATCAGTTTTAAGAACAGATTTACAACAGGACTGATATAGTGAGTTAATTTTTTTGATATTGTCTGATTTAATTGAATAAAATATTTTATTATATCTAATAGATTGAATATGTGAAAATTACATCCAATCATATTCCGAGGTTGATCTAATGATTTCGGTTTTTTGTTCAGTGAGTGATTTTTCTAACTGTTTGAGAACTCTATGATTGGTTGCAATCTCAACATTTAAAAGTTTGCTATCTAACCTAATAATTTGTTGACATCCCTGCAATTGCCAGAAACCATTTCTGTAAATATAGTTTTGGACAGAGGAGGTGGCATGAACAATGTGTTTTGGTGTTATACCTTTAGAACGACATGACAATAAAAAAAGTCTCCGATTCCTTTCTTTTGCTAGTCTGACATTAGTTTTTTGGTAATCCTTGAGCAACCTCAACGCCTCAGCACCATAATTAACCCGTATGTTGTTATAGAACCCCATGTTCCTCTAAAAAGGAAAGAAATTTAATCTTTGCAGATTAGTTAAATAGTAAACTCTTAAATATTGGGGAAATCTGCAAGAAAGACTCTAATGTGTATCAATTGTTTCGCCGAACGTTTTCGCCAAAGAGAATTAATTTGGCTTCTTCAGGGCTGAAAGAGAATAAATTATAATTAGCTACCATATATTATCTATTAAAACATTATTGATCTTATTGATCTCACCTTCCTTCGCGACTAACAATGCTGATCCTGATGTCTTAAGTGGGAACCCAGTCTCGGATACTCCTATAAACAAATATTTTTCATTACCATATTTCAGAGATATCACTCGGGGGTTAACAAGGATTCTGAAAAGTGTTGAAAATAGCTTTGGCAATAATAATAACAACATTAAACTTAATGTGGCTTATAGATCAGCCCTAACAATTAATAATCTTTATTCTAAGATAAAAGATAAGACTCCCATAGATAGGCTTAGTAATATTGTCTACAACATTCCATGTCTCTCTTGCAACAATTCCTACATCGGTCAAACATCTCAATTATTGAAATCACGTATTACACTACACAAAAGTGATTCTCGACTTCACCCTGACCGTTGTGCATTAGCCAAACATGTCCATTCCACTGGTCATCTCATGGAATATACTAACACCACAATTCTCCACCGTGAGAACAATAAATCTAACAGAGAGTTCATTGAAATGTCTTATATTTTCCTTAACGATTTCTCCATTAATGTTAAGAGTGACATCAAGAATCTAAGCGAGATATACCACCTGTTACTTAAATCAGATACCAAGAACAATACTATATCACAGATAACTAACTTGACTGATATATCCATTAACAACTAACATACCTTTATAATTAATTTTCATTAACAAAAAATATATAACATTCCCTTGCTTTTCTTAGATACATCTCAATAAGATTCAATAGTACATGAACAATATAATATAATTAAATAAAGAAAATCAAAATAATATTTCCCTTTACTGGGATTTAAATTCATTCGTTTCTTATCAATGAACCTTAACGACATAAAGATTCATACAAACTAATGAAGTTGTCAGCGCTTGCGTTCTGGCTCAAACAGAATCTCACTTTTAACTGTCTGAAAATCAAAAATTTAGTTATTGCCGACAATTCAAAGAATTACCTCCTTTTAAATGTAGTTACATTGGGTTTTTCGATTAACCTTGGGTAAGCCTTTACGTGTCAAGTTCAAAGCTAAGCTTTAATAGATAATATATGGTAGCTAATTATAATTTATTCTCTTTCAGCCCTGAAGAAGCCAAATTAATTCTCTTTGGCGAAAACGTTCGGCGAAACAATTGATACACATTAGAGTCTTTCTTGCAGATTTCCCCAATATTTAAGAGTTTACTATTTAACTAATCTGCAAAGATTAAATTTCTTTTCTTTTTAGAGGAACATGGAGTTCTATAACAACATACGGGTTAATTATGGTGCTGAGGCGTTGAGGTTGCTCAAGGATTACCAAAAAACTAATGTCAGACTAGCAAAAGAAAGGAATCGGAGACTTTTTTTATTGTCATGTCGTTCTAAAGGTATAACACCAAAACACATTGTTCGTGCTACCTCCTCTGTCCAAAACTATATTCACAGAAATGGTTTCTGGCAATTGCAGGGATGTCAACAAATTATCAGGTTAGATAACAAACTTTTAAATGTTGAGATTGCAACCAACCATAGAGTTCTCAAACAGTTAGAAAAATCACTCACTGAACAAAAAACCGAAATCATTAGATCAACCTCGGAATATGATTGGATGCAATTTTCACATATTCAATCTATTAGATATAATAAAATATTTTATTCAATTAAATCAGACAATATCAAAAAATTAACTCACTATATCAGTCCTGTTGTAAATCTGTTCTTAAAACTGATCCAAAATGGATTAAAAATTTATCTACCACAACTATTCCTGATGATATTCTAGGTTTCTTGGCATTAGGAAATAAATTTAGCATCGAACCAAA
This sequence comes from Diabrotica undecimpunctata, assembly GCF_040954645.1. Lineage (NCBI taxonomy): Eukaryota > Metazoa > Arthropoda > Insecta > Coleoptera > Chrysomelidae > Diabrotica > Diabrotica undecimpunctata. Next base: position 189,280 of record NW_027311909.1, on the reverse strand, counting down.
GTTAGGAAAAGATTTTCAAGTAAAAACACTTTTAGCAGACTTAGAATACATAATTTCTTCATTGCCATCTGAATTAGAACAAAACTTAATCCGATCAAGAACCACCAACATTATCACTAATCACATTTTGAATACTTCTAAATCATCTAATACTTTTTTTCATAACTTATATACTAAAACTAAAAAATTTCTTAAATACAATCCTGAGCTCTTAGTGACAAAAGCAGAAAAAGGTAATGTTACAGTCATCTTAGAAAGAACTCACTACTTACAACTGTGTTCTTCTCTTATAAATAATGATAGATCTTATGTTTCACTTACATCCAATCCCACTTCTTCTCTGCAAAGGAAATGCAATACATTAATCGCATCCTTAGCCTCTTCCAATGTGATTGACCGTAACACAAAGAAAAAACTAACAACATATAATGGGAACATTGCAAAGTTTTATGCTTTGCCAAAAATCCACAAACCAACACTATCGGTTCGTCCCATAGTAGCTTCCATTGGAACACCCACTGAAAATATCTCAGCTTTTGTTACAGACATACTTACTAATGCATATAATTATGAAAGTCAATATTACATTAAAGATTCTTTTGAGATGGTAAATAAATATAATGGCTACATACTACCATCAAATTATGTCCTCGTTAGCCTTGACGTTGTATCCTTATTCAGCAATGTTCATCTAAGAATATGTTTGACATCAATAGAGATCAACTGGGACCGTATTAGAGGTTGTTGTTCCATGTCTTACGACAGATTCATCAGCATCGTCGAATTTCTCTTTAACAACACTTACTTCTCATTTAATGATAAATTCTATCAACAAACTTTCGGTACCCCTATGGGAGCTAAGATTTCTCCTATCATTGCAACTTACGTTATGGATTATGTATTAGACTCAGTCATTCCTTTACTATCCTTTAATATTCCATTTATTAAAAAATATGTTGATGATATCATTTTGGCTATACCCAATGACAAGGTAGATGAACTATTAGATATTTTTAATGGTTATGACCCCTACATCCAGTTCACTATAGAGAGGGAAGATGGTAATTGGTCCGTCCCCTTTCTCGACATAAGGATGATCAGGGAAACCAACAACATCAAAATAGATTGGTATCAAAAACCGACCCATTCTGGTAGATACCTTAACTACAACTCATACCATAATAATTCTACCAAAGTCAACTTAATCAAACAGATGAAAAATAGAGTAACAAAACTATCAGATCCTTCATTTCATACAAAAAACCTACAAATCCTACAGACACTTTTTATTTCAAACGCTTATCCAACACCATTAGTTAATAAGATTTTGTTTAATACTATCCATGACGAAGATATTTCACCTTCCTTCGCGACTAACAATGCTGATCCTGATGTCTTAAGTGGGAACCCAGTCTCGGATACTCCTATAAACAAATATTTTTTATTACCATATTTCAGAGATATCACTCCGGGGTTAACAAGGATTCTGAAAAGTGTTGAAAATAGCTTTGGCAATAATAATAACAACATTAAACTTAATGTGGCTTGTAGATCAGCCCTAACAATTAATAATCTTTATTCTAAGATAAAAGATAAGACTCCCATAGATAGGCTTAGTAATATTGTCTACAACATTCCATGTCTCTCTTGCAACAATTCCTACATCGGTCAAACATCTCAATTATTAAAATCACGTATTACACTACACAAAAGTGATTCTCGACTTCACCCTGACCGTTGTGCATTAGCCAAACATGTCCATTCCACTGGTCATCTCATGGACTATACTAACACCACAATTCTCCACCGTGAGAACAATAAATCTAAAAGGGAGTTCATTGAAATGTCTTATATTTTCCTTAACGATTTCTCCATTAATGTTAAGAGTGACATCAAGAATCTAAGCGATATATACCACCTGTTACTTAAATCAGATACCAAGAACAATACTATATCACAGATAACTAACTTGACTGATATATCCATTAACAACTGACATACCTTTATAATTAATTTTAATTAACAAAAAATATATAACATTCCCTTGCTTTTCTTAGATACATCTCAATAAGATTCAATAGTACATGAACAATATAATATAATTAAATAAAGAAAATCAAAATAATATTTCCCTTTACTGGGATTTAAATTCATTCGTTTCTTACCAATGAACCTTAACGACATAAAGATTCATACGAACTAATGAAGTTGTCAGCGCTTGCGTTCTGGCTCAAACAGAACCTCACTTTTAACTGTCTGAAAATCAAAAATTTAGTTATTGCCGACAATTCAAAGAATTACCTCCTTTTAAATGTAGTTACATTGGGTTTTTCAATTAACCTTGGGTAAGCCTTTACGTGTCAAGTTCAAAGCTACCATACATTTCAAACCTTATAAAAAACTTTTTTTTGCACATAGTAACAAAAAACACCACTATGTTACTAGCAATGTTTTTTAATATTCTAACTCTACAATTCTAAGTTACGGTAAGATCAATAATGTTTTAATAGATAATATATGGTAGCTAATTATAATTTATTCTCTTTCAGCCCTGAAGAAGCCAAATTAATTCTCTTTGGCGAAAACGTTCGGCGAAACAATTGATACACATTAGAGTCTTTCTTGCAGATTTCCCCAATATTTAAGAGTTTACTATATATATATATAGATATATATATATATATATATATATATATATACATCTAGCGGTTACTGTAAGCTCCGTTCTAAAACGGTATTATACTAACTCCAGTAGAATATACACCGTGTATTTTATTATCTGAGTAGCGCTTTATGTAGACTCCGACCAACACGTAGGATTAAGTGGACTCCACAAAAGGATAAACCATTTGTGGGATCCGTATTTACGATATTGCATATACTTCTAAACTCCTGCGATGTTGCCAATAATTGTATTAGTAGTAGATTTTCAAATTTTACAGCAGGTACATTCTGGAACTGGAAATTTATTTAAATATCCATTAATTTAATCATGGAGGAATTTGAGGACTATTTGGCTAATTTATGTAGTTAAATATAAATTGTTAGCCGACATATACCTTTATTTTACTTTTTAGTTTTAATAAACAAGGCGGTAATTTATATTACTTGTTTTATATATTTTTAAACATAAGAAAGTGTCTATTATAAACGTGGAAAAGTTAAGTTTCTATTTTTATTAATTAGTATTTTTTATTAAAAGGCATTGTCACTAAAACATTTAGTTCATAAATGTACGTACATCGGATAGAGTAATCGTGTAACAGTTTATGAAAGTAGAAGCCCCTTTGGTAGGACTATAATGCTTGTTTTCCTATTAATATAATTAAAGAAAACTCAAACAATAGGAAGATCTTTGTAATTTTTGGATTCCTGCAGTTTAAGACATGCAATGTTTGTTTTATAGCGTAGTTGAATTTAAACTACAATAATTTATAAATCTATCTTTAATAACATACTTTTTTACTGCCTAATTTCAATAGATATGTCGATTTTTAATTAAAATATTTAATGCATTAAAGTCGCGTAGAGATTTTCACTAAACATTTAATTTTAAAGCTATTATTCTAATAGTCCAAAAAAAAGTATAAAAGTCTAGGGAATTCAATATCCCACTATGGATTTGTTTTATAGATTATCGTAAAGCGTTCGACAGAGTCAAATGGATACACTTATGACTGATACTAAAAGAATTAGGTGTACAACAACACCTAATTTTGCTTATAACTGAACTGTACGAACACACTACTGGACCATTTAAACTAACATTAAAAGAAGATTGAAAATCAAAACGAAATATAAGTATCTGGGAAAAAATTCTCAAACGATATTAATATTAAAAGGGACTTTAAAGAGCATCTGATAAAGCATGCTAAACCTTAAGGCGACTAAACCACACAAAATGGTTATTTGAGAAAAATTATAGCTCGTTCCAGAAAGAATTGTAAATATAAACATTAATGTAGATTAAGAAGAAACGCTGAAGAAAAAAACAGTAGCGGTTAGCCTAAATAAAGAAAGGCAAAAAGAAGATGTAATTTGATGTTTTGAAAAAATCTGATCCGAAAACTGTATGAAAAACATCTCATAGTATAGACATAGAGCGCGGCGGTGCCTCTGCCGTTTGGCGGCCTATATCGGAAACTTTTACTACCATTTGACTATTTGTGTACAATTTTGTGTATGGTTAAGTGACACACCACAAAAAGTGTTTTTATTTTCTCTTTTGTTCAACAATTAAAATGTATTGCTATACTTCTAGATGTTCCAATACAATAAAGGATAATAAACATAAAGCACAGGGTAAAAATTTTTAATATTTTCTATGCGCTAGTTATTATAAACACATAAGCTATACTACAATTAAAAACTATGACCACTATGAAAAATATACGGTAGACTATGACTACATTTGTGCTTTAGAACTATAGTAAGAACAAGATAAAAATCTAAATTCCTTCATAATTATATTAACGAGAAGTTTATAAAACTTTTGTTCGTTATCAGTAAGAGAAAGCGCATTTCAGAATATATTATGAAAAATGTTGTTGATATTACAATATCAGATGATAGGAATACAAAAATAAAAAACAACTTACCTTTTCAAAACAACAATCAATCACTTCATTTTATCACGAAAAATTTAAAAATTGCAATGTAATTGAACCCATTTTGCGAGCTATAGTTACATTGATACTTATGTGGCAATTAGCTGTAAAGTCATTAGTCTTTCGCGTCGTATCATATTTTCCTAATATTTTTGTAGGCAAGCGGTTTAGTTTGTGTAATATAATATCCCCAATTCGTCTCATAATATTTAGTTTTCAAAACAGCTGTTAATAATTCGTTCACATTTTTTAAAGCTCTTTGCAATACATTTGAAAATAAGTCGACAGTAAGTTCTGCCATGGTATTTCATAGTTTTATTCTTATGATTATATCAGTGTTTGTTTAAAATCTATAAATAACTAATTTAATGTTTTTTTTTGTATTCCCAACATTTCTAATTAACTGCCTAATAGTCAATAATTGATTATTCACTCAATCGTTCCAGGTGTATTAGAAAAAATATTGTATATCCTAATAATTAATAGATATATAGCTTATATATAGCTTATATCGCTATAGTTTGTGCAGTACATTTTATTATCCCTTTTGTGTATGGTATGCTTTTCAGCAAGTTGGTACTTGCTCTTACTTCTAAATTGACAGATCAGCTGTTTAACTGCCTGTACTGAACTTTCTTCTTCATTTTGCAAATATATACAAAAATTAATAAAACTCTGACATACCGTTAATTAAAATATTGGATACCCTATACTATTCAATCAACGGAAATACTAAGATCACACGGGGAGAATCTGTCCCTATCTAATTAGCCCTTTTCGGTCCATCTTTGGACATAGGCCTTCCCAATCCTTTTCCATTCTTCTCTGTCTGTCGGTATAGTCATCCACCTAGAGCCCACGTGCTTCTTGATATCATCTGCCCATCTCATTTGGGGCCTTCCTCTGCTTCGTTTATATTCCCACGGTCTCCAACTTATAAGAATTTTGTTCCATCGGTCTTCTTTTTGTCTTATATTGTGCCCGGCAAATCTCCATTTCAATTTTGCAACTTCTTGTCTAACATCCCTCACTTTTGTTTTCTCTCTTATCCACTCGTTTCTCTTTTTATCCATTAGTCTTATGTGCAACATTTGTCTTTCCATTGCTCTTCGGGTTTTTATGGTTATGTCCATGTTTGCTTTTGTAAATGTCCACGTTTGAGAACCATAAGTTAGAACAGGGAGTACGCATTGATTGTATACTTTAGTCTTAAGATGCTGTGGATATCTTTTGTTTTTAAGAATGTAGCTTAGTTTGCCAAATGCCGCCCATGCCAGTCTAACTCGTCTTTTTATCTCTGCTGTTTGGTTTTCTTTGTTACGTTTTATAGTTTGACCCAGATATATATAATCCTGAACTTGTTCTACTTCATCTTGTCCGATCCTCATTGTGATGTTTTCATCTGTATTTGTTATAATTTTGGTCTTGCTGTAATTCATAAAAAGGCCTATCTTTCCAGCTTCTACGTCCAGTTCTTTCATCATTTCAAATAATTCTTCTCATTTATCTGTTATCAATGCGATGTCATCAGCGTATATTAGATGGTTCAAGCGTTGTCCACAAATTTTTATACCTTTTTCTTCCCATTCTAATCTTTTAAAAATATCTTCCAGAGCCTGATTGAAAAGTTTCGGTGATATTGTGTCTCACGCCTCTATTTATTTGTATTGATTTTGTTTATTCATATCCTTTAATTGTTGTTTTGGCTTCCTTATCTGTGGTCAATTCTGCTGTTAATCAAAGAAATTTTCACTGCCCAATGTTCGACACTGTCGAAAGCCTTTTCGAAATCTATGAACGCTATATATAGAGGAATATGGTATTCATTTGCTCGTTCTATAAGTATTTTCATACTTAGTAAATGGTCACTTTTGCTGAATCCCTTTCTAAAACCAGCTTGTTGGGTATCCATCGAATTTTGTCGTCAATCTATTGGTTAAAATTTTTGTTGGGAGTTTATACATTACATTGAGGAGTGTTATGAGACGGTAGTTTTTTATGTCTGCTTTATCCCCTTTCTTGTGTAGGATAATGGTTACGGATTCCTTCCAGTTGTTTGGGATTCTTTTTTCTTTTAATATCTTGTTAAAAAGGGAATGTAGAGTGTTAATTACCACTTTTCCACCATATTTCAGCGTATCTGCAGTTATCCCATCTTTTCCAGGCGATTTGTTGTTTTTCATTTCTTTCAATGCCTTCTTTATTTCTGATTTGCTTATTTCTGGCTATAGCTCTGAGTTGACATTTTTTACTTTAGCCTTAAGTTGGTTTTTAATTGTTTCTGGTGGTTCCTTTTTTGTTTTGTATAGTTCTGAGTAGAAACGGTGGATAATATTTATAATGTCATCTTTAATGTTTGTTTCTAGTCCGTTTTCATCTTTTATTTTGTTTATTTCACACTTACCTAATTTCGGTCTTAAGCATTTCATATTTTTGTTGTTTTGTATTACCTTTTCTATTTTTATTTCTTGTTCTTTTCTCTTATTTTCTCTTATCATTCTGCTTATGGTTTTATTGATTTCTACGTATTCTATAGCGTCCTTCTTTTATCCATAAGCTTCTTTGTTTCTGTTGATATATAGTTGTTCTTTTTTAGATCCTTTTCTGCTATTTCTTTTCCTGAAGTAATCATCGTTGCTGTAAGTATGTTGTCTATTTCATCTATATCTTTGTCATCACTGTCTAATTTTTAAGTAAGTTGTTCTTTTAATAGGTCTTTGTATATCTCTTTATATTGCCCTAGTTTGTTTCTATCTACTAGATCCCAGTTTTTAATTATTTTTCTTTGCATTTCATAGTTACCGTCAATACTAAGTTTTGCTCTGACCAACCAATGATCGCTACCTGTTGTGAATCTGTTAAGAACTGTTACATCTTTAATGATATATCGTTCCGTGGACAGTATGTAGTCGATCTCATTTTTTGTGGATCCATTAGGGCTGATCCATGTCCACTTTCGTTGGGGCTTCTTTTTGTAAAAGGAGTTCATTGCGTATAGATGCTTTTCTTCTAGGTAGTTCATCAAAGTAACACCTCTATCATTTCTCTGACCATACCCGAAATCTCCTATTTTAGTTTCTTCCTTGTTTAGTTTTCTACCCAGTTTGGCATTGAAATCTCGAATTACTAGTATAAGACGATTTTTATGTTCTTCCATAGCCTTTGATATATCTTCATAAAATAGTTCGATATCTTCGTCATCATAAGCTGTCATGGGGGCATATACCTGGATAATTTTAATTGATGTTCTTCTTATTTTAAGTATGACATAGGCTGTATTCGGGTTTCTTCTTTTCGTCGAGTTTCTGATAGGCCTATGATATCTCATTTTATGTTTATTAATTCTTCTTCCAATTCATGTACTTTTTCATCCGTAGACATTGATCTAATATTGTATGTCCCTATTGACAGGTTGACGGATTTTTTTGATTTATGTTGTGTTTGTCTTAGTGGGTTTTTGTTTTTATCTATCAAAAGCGAATTATTGCGTCTCCCAGATACCGCGAGGCAGACCTTTGAGGTGTGGGATAATATTATGGGTTATTTCTGGTTTCATCATAATTTACACCGAAATTACTAACAAGAGAGTTCTCTTACTTCCACATGTTCAAATTGATATATAGTACCAACAGATGCTAGTTATATACCATCAGTACTAATAAAATGAAAACTATCAAATTAATGTCAATTTCATTGAATAATCAAAACAATCGAATATATATACCAAAACAACACAATAAAAGTAAAAGTAGAAGAAGAACTAACCGACCCTATTGAAGCTGGTAATGGGATAAGACAGGGAGATTTAATGAGTTCTCTATTGTTCAACCGGATTATGGATGAAATATTAAAAAAGTAAGAAATAAAAGAGGATACCAAATGGGAGAAAAACAAATTAAAATAATCTGCTATGCAGACGACGCAATACTATTCTTTCAAAGTGAAGATGATTTACAACGTATGCTACACCAATTTCATATAACCGCCAGAAAATTTAACATGTTAATTTCCTCAAAAGAGACAAAATGCATGGTTACAACAGCAAGTTTACTAATATGTTAATTGGAGTTTTAAGGTCAGATAATAGAACAAGTGATGGAGTTTTAATATCTAGGTATCATATTATCTAGCTACGGAAAACTCGAAACTTAAGTGGAAGATCCACTGAATAGAGCAAACAGAGCCGCAGGCTGCCTAAATGAAACAATATGAAGAAATAAAAATATCGGGAAAGAAACCAAAGGCAGAATTTACAAAACAGTTATCAGATCAATAATGACATACACAGCAGAAACAATACCTGACACAGAGAGAACAAAAAGGATGTTAGAAACAACAGAGATAAAAACACTTAGAAAAATTGATGGTAAGACACTATGGGACAGAGCTAGAAGTACAGATATAAGATGTAGATACAAGGTGAAGAACATCAAGAACTGGTTAAGAAATAGAAGAGTAGAATGGAAAGATCATATAAGCCGAATGACAACAAATGGAGTAGTAGACATGGCAAGAGACGGTTACCCAATAGGAAGACGATCAGTAAGAAGACCACGAAAACCATGGAACGGCAACTTACTGGAGACACATTGAAAAACAGACAGAGTCATGTCTATATAAAAAGAAGAAGAAGAAGAAGAAAAAGATACACAGGATTGACAGGATAAACAATAAAATAGCTACAAGAAAGAGAAAATGAATCAGTCATATTAATGTAGAATAGCAGAGGACAGAGTATTTGTCATAGCCTTAGACAAGTGTCCAATTGAAAAAAGACCACAGGTCGTTCAAAAAAGACGGAACTCTAGAAAGAAAATAGAATAGATTTAAAAAAAAAATAAAAGCATAAACATGTCTTTTCCTACTCTTATAATATTGAAAATAAGCAAATAGAACCTTGAATTAAAATGTAACCTTTGATATCTGTGATAAATTCATCACCTGAACAATGGCGCCGATGTATGAAGTTGAAATTTTTTACACCTATTTTAACTGTTTATTTTTTTATTATCTATATATGAGTTACGAACGATATCACAAACCTATTTATTTACCACAAACAGGCTCTTTAATACCTTAAATTATTACTATACAAATCTGATTCGAAATATCGTCAAAAAGTAATACACGGCATGTAAAATTTAAATTTTCAATAAAAAGTAAAATATTAGGCATTACTTATGGGGTTCAAAGAACGAGCCTTTACGAAAATTTAAGTACTAAGAAGATCACCACAATCGGGCATACCCAGGGTAATGATTAAATAATTAATCGGCTAATTCTTCAGTCACCCCTTTAATATGATTTTGTTAAATTGGTCCTTTTTAGGACCAACTATTCTAATAACATATGTTTATAACTGTTAAGGGTATATCTAGAGATCAAGAAACTTTGCTTTACTTAAACTTATCAGACATATGCGCTAAACACGAATCTGACTTATTTATAGTGCAGGAAACACATATAGGGCCTAACGTAGGGTATTTGGTATAAAGCTTATCGCTGAAAACCACATTATAATTATAGACATGCTATCTCTGTCGGAAAAAAAGCAAAGAATAACTCAAAGTAAGAAAGGACAACACCAGTCAGCTTTCAGAGAACCTTTCAACGATGTTGAGCTTGGATCCACCATTTACATATTTAATGAAAAATAATACAACTACCGACATTGAGGATCTGAGCACAAAGCTTATTACGAAATCTAGACCAAAAACACCACAATGGCTTATCCGGATGATGAACAACTGTATTCAAATTATGGAAACACCCAAAATCTAGAGACAAGCCAAAGTTGTTACTTCGCTTAAACCTGGCAAAAACTCCAACGAACACAAAAACTATCGGCCAATATCTTTATTTTATCAGCTATTTAAAATACTTTTGCACAAGATCGTTAATATGATTTCACCGATATTTTAAGAAAATCTCAAATTAAAAGACAAAAGTGGCTATAGATAGGGAAGATCATGTACATTACAAATGCTAAATCTTACCCAACACATCAAAGACGGGTACGAAAAATATCGGGTATCAGGGGTGGTATTTTTCAATCTAAATGCCGCTTATGACACCTTAAATTACCAAATATTTCTCGAAAAACTATATGATATTCCCTTAGATAACAAACTCACTTATATTATTTGCGTATGCCTACACAAGAGAATATTTTTTGTATCACTCAATGTTAAGAATAGCAGATGAAGAACGGTCTCGCTTGGGGTAGCATAAAAGCACCTACACTGTATAACATTTACCCAAACGATCAACTTATACCAGTAGATAATAGGACTAATATTATAAAGACGATACACCTATTATTGCACAATAAAAATAAACTATGAATCAATTTTCAGCCAAAACCCCTGAAAAACTCATGTGCGCTCCTCAATTTCCCTAACATAGACGCTTTCACAAACTGAACATCCAATAATGTCATGAAATTGTTGAACTGTAGACTTCCTATAAATTTCTTGAAAATAGTTTGTATCCCACGGGATCAGTCACAGATCATTGTTTAAAACTAAAAGGTAAATTGAGGACCAGAAATAATATTCTTCGCAAGCTTGTCAGCTAAAAATGAGGCGTACGTCCTTCCGCCTTTAAAACATAAACGCTTGCACTATATGCTTCTGCTGCCGAATATACCTTGATAGACAAATTAACCATTCTTTCGTTTTGTGCACAACACTACTACCCATTTTAACACAAAAATATCTATTGCAGCACTTAACCATATTTATTTTGAGATAACCTTCTATCGAGATATAGTATACGAGATATCGAGTATACAAATAAGACCAGAACTAAAATAATAAAAAAGCTTTATACAAGATATCGCAGAAGAGTAGATGAAATAAAAGTAGTTTTTATTAATCGGGTGCTTACATAAAACGTATAAAGACATACTCACGTAAACAAAATACATTACGAAATTTCTGTAATAAAAAAAAACATCGAATTCGGCATTGAACTAATAAATTATATTAAATAAAAAAACAATATTTCTAAAAATGCAGAAAAAATAAAATTTTCTATGCAAGCGAACATTCCATTAAATAATAAGCCGAAATCCTTTTGTATCTATATACCTGTTTTTTAAAGAACCAGTTACCTTTTAGTACGTAGTTATACTAGGTAATAAGATATCCTCTGTTACACAGTGTAATGCATATGACATTACACTGTCTACAAATAGTAGATAAAAATAAGGAGCCCATATAAACCGTTCAGGGTATATGTTGAAAATATACGGTATAATCGCACAGTTGCCAAACTCTCAGAGCTTACTTAAACCGATAAACGTATGGTTCAAATATACAATGAAAAAGATCTGAACGACCCCTATAATATATACTCGTGAACTAAACGATATACATTTATGATACAGGGGTATTTACGGGCTCCAAAAAATTTTTATAAATTATTAAACTCTACATGTTGATGAATCGACAGAACCCATATTATGGAATGGTCAAGTGAGCTCCGTATATCGGTATCCACTTGACCACGGAGCTCAATTAAACCTGAATTTTAACATGGGCGGAGTCCACTTTATGCCGTAGATATATATATATATATATATATATATATATATATATATATATATATATATATATATGTATATATATATATATATATATATGTATATATATATATATATATATATATATATATATATATATATGTTATGATATGTTAAATCGAGAAAAATATTGGTTTGTTTAAAAATATTTCAAAATTCAATAACATTAAAATAATTCAGATAAGTAGGATAATATCCAACAAACATTTCGAAGAAGGAGAGTTATTAATTTCTTGAATTACCTGTACTAAACAAAATGTAAGCTTTGCATAAATTATTTCTTTGTTATACTTGAGTGACCCGCATAATTTTAAGTGAAATCCCAAAGACAATTGAAATACATTAATGCAGTGATTAAAGACAATAGAAGGGATTATAGAAAGAGGTTTTTGTTAGTTTTTAAGAATTATAGAAAAATATTATTTGTAAATAAGTTTTAGGAAATTTATAATTATAGGTAAAAATTTGTTTGTTATCGAAATGAAAAAATGGGGGAATTGTGACGAGTTTGGATTGGCGGAGATTGAAAAAGGTGGGATAAGTATGTAGGAAAAAGTTTAGCGAGATTGAGCAGAGAGAAGAGAGGATCAGTTGATTTTCCAAGTCTGTAAGAGGAACAGGATTGTTCTCTGGTGGTTCCAAAGAAGTAGCAAGCAGTAGTGTTGAATGTTAGTGAGTTTTTGTGGAGTTAGTGTATCTGACAGAAGCTGAAGCAGAAAAATATTGTAAGTCATATTTTCCTACTTATATTCCAAGAGTCACTGTTCAGGCCAACGAGAGATTCAGTTTATCGTAAAGAGAAGATATTCCAAGAGTCATTTTTCACTCGGGCCAACGAGAGCTTCAGTTTATCGAGAGGAGAAAGGCTATCATAATTTGAATGATTGTTGCTTTTGAAGGAGATCATTAAGGACGATATACTTGCAACAATCTGTTGTAAGATTGCTGATTACATAGGGAGCGGTTGAGAGGAGATAATACAGTCTACAAGGAACAAGGATTTGGACCACTCATCATCAGAGAGAGATATTTTTGTTTTCTGCAGTTTTTTTTTCTTTTATTGATAACACAATCCTTACACGTAATTTAGAAAGGATATAAATATTTTTATTAGGAGAGTTAGAATAGTTTGGGATTTTGAGTTTTCAATTAATATTGTTTGTACCATAAATTTTGATTGTTCATGTACGGAGAACAAAATTTTGAGAATCCTTATATGAGATTTGTTTATTGAAAACTTTTGAGTGTGAATTATTTCATTATTTTTATTTCAATATATAGTGTTAGATCATATGTGTTTTTTATTATTCCGGTATTCTCTGGACCTTACCTTTCACATGTAATAGCATAGATATTGAAGCACGAATTTAACCCTGAGATAAAAGAATTAAAAATTGTGATAGAGTCATAATCATATCATTTAAATAATTTTAATTAATCAAAAAAATTAATTAGCTAATTATTGCTTGGCGCACCAAGACTTTAAATATCACAATAACTGGCTTCCAAAACGTGGGGCTTGAAAATATCGCAGCTTTACATTTGAAGGAAGGGAAAAAGATCTGGAATAAGTACAGGTGATCCAGAGATAAAAACATATAACATTGAGGGAATTTGAATTTGAAAGTATTTTGACAATTTTTCCAGGGAATATATATTTGATTTATTGATTGATCGTAGTTAGTGGATATTTACTGCTATTGAATTATTTGATTTTATTTTCTTTACCAGTCATACATTTGATATTTATTTTGAATTATTTGAATTTTACTGATTGCATATTTGATATTTGTCGTGAAAATTTAATACATTTGGGGAGAAATATTGTCGTGTTCTGAAACATATAGAGTGTTGTAAAATTTCACATTTGGCGGGGACAAAAACAATAACAAAAAGTAACAACATGTCTGTCACAAGGAGACAAAGTAAAATGCAGGAAAGGAAGGAGGATAACAGAGAAGATGAAACAATTTTGGAAGAAGTATCGGATAATGAAGGAAATATGACAATAGTTGAGGAGAGAAAAGAACTATCAGGAATAGATAAAATATTACAACTAGTGCAACTCCAGTCACAAAAAATGGATGAAACAAAACAAACAATGGAAGAAAACCAACGGGAAACAAGGCAAGCAATAGAACTAAATAACAGAAATATAGAGCAGCGTCTGGAAAACTATGAACAGGAAATTAAAGGATGTGTTGAGGGGATAAAGAAAGAACTGATACAACAGATAGAAGAAATAATCCTAAAGAATGCAAAACAAGAGACAGAGATTAAAGATATCCAAAATACAATGAAGGAGATACAAAATTGCCAGAGAAAGGAACTAGAGATGCAGAGAGAAGAAATAGAAACTAAAATGAAGGATATTAAGACTGTCCAGAAAAAGGAATTAGAAAAATTAGAAACAAAATTTGAAAACGTTTTACAAGAAGACATGCGAGAAATAGAAAGAAAAATGGAGGAAATCAAAAAGGAACAAAATTCAGGGGAAAGAAGGGAAATGGTCATCCATGGAACAAGCGAGGCGAAAATACAATTTGGCGGGGATATTCGGAAAACACACCCAGTACCGTTTGTTAAAAATTTGAAAACCAAATTACAACATATTAGATATTTTGACGATTGCAAAGAAACAATTAGAAACCATTTGAAAGAAGGAGCAGCGTTATGGTATGAAAGCAAGGAAGATGAGTTTGAAAATTGGACAGATTTTGAAAATAAATTTCTCAACTATTTCTGGGGGAAAAACAGAGAGAAATCAACCAAGAGCTACAGAATGGAAAATATCACGAAAAAATGGGAATATCTGAAGAAAGATATGCTTTGCAGATATATAACAATTCAAATAATTTAGAATACAAATATTCTACCGAACAGCTGGTAGAAATGATCAGCAGACATTTTGAGGAAACGTTGGAAGATCACGTGATTTTGAGAAACTATCAAGATATTGATAGTTTGTGCCAATTCCTTCAATTAAAAGAAGCGAAAAGAAAAGAAATGAGAAATAGAAGACAACATGACCAATATAATGGAGCGGAAAGAAGGTATTCATCAAATTATGACCAGAGAAACCGACATCCCAGATCAACAAACGAATATAGGCCGAGAAATTACAATAATTACAATAGACAACAAAATTACGATAACCGGAATGATACACAAAATAGAACAAATGAAAATCACAACGGGAATAGAGATGCACAAAATCCTCCGAATAGGAATACGAACGAACAAAGGGACGATAGAAATAATCAGAGATTCCAACGACAAAACAGAAGAGAGATGAATCATGTGGCAATAGAAAAGGAGGAAGAAGAAGTATTCAATGAATCCAGACAGGATTTTCAATAAGGCATCCACTAAACAAAAGTAAAAAACTCTCCGGTATATTTTGTCACCCGAGAGAGTTTATACAGTTGGCGGGAAACGAAAAACAAAATTCTAATTCCAGTCTAATTTTTTTAGATGCATTTATAAAACATAAAGCGATTAAAATTCTGATTGATTCTGGATCGGAAATTTCGTTAATCAATAAAAAACTAGTAAAAGAATTAAATATGGACAGATTTGTGTATAAGATTCCGAGGGTTGCTTTAGTGGGTGCAAATAATAAAAAATTGACGACAGTAAACGAAGGTTTAGGAGTACGGATCAGAGTGGGAGACCAATTCTATATTATGCAATGTGTGGTGATCGAAGATCTAAATCATGATATGATAGCGGGAATTGATGAATTGAGTGAAAAACATATCACCATCAATTTTTCGGAAAATCAACTGGAAATCAGAGCAGAACCAGACAACATAGAAGAAGAAAAGGAAACAGATAGGAGAAAATTTTCTGAAAGGATAAATGGACAAGAAAAACATAAAGAAATCAATATGACGGTAGAGGATAAATCGAAAGCTCAAGAAAAAAATCAATCCGAAGAGGAAAAGAGAATAAAAAAAAAGAAGAAGAGTTCGAAAAAAAAAGAAGAAGAGTTCGAAAAGAAAGCAGGAAAAAAAGAAAGCTATAAGCAGAAAAATGGAAGGAGCCGAAACATGGTGCTCGGAATACCAGATAGAAATTAAAGATAAAGAAAAAATAGAAGAAGAAATAACGGAAGAGAACAGAGAAGAAATGGCAATTATGGACGAGAATCCAGAATTTTGTGAAGAAGTAATACGGACAGTGAACACATGTGAACAAACTGAGGATGAAAGAAAAATAATATGTGGAGAAAACATGGAGAAGGAAATAGAGAAGATTTTAGAAAATTATGGAGATCTCATTAATGAAGAAAGCCGAGTGGCTAAAAATTATGAACATTCTTTTAAAGTTAAAAACTTAGAAAATTTTAAATCGAAAACATATCCAATCCCGTATAAATACAGGCAAAGCGTCGGACAGGAAATTGAAAATATGATCAAAGACAAGGTGATCGAAAGATGTGACTCTCCATATATCAACCCGATAGTATGCGTAAAAAAATCAAATGGTGATTTGCGATTATGTTTAGATGCAAGAAACATTAATTCGCACACAATCGCGCAATACGAAGCGCCTTTGAACATAGAAGCCATTTTTGGACGAATCACAGGATCACACATTTTCTCCAAAATCGATTTGAAACACAGTTTTTGGTTAATACCTTTGGCAGAAAAGTGTCGAAATTATACCGCTTTTTCTATCGACGGAGTGGTGTACCGATTTAGGGTAGTACCATTTGGACTACAAAGTGCATGCGCTGCTTTGGTTCGCGCATTACACACAATTTTAAATAGGCATGGAGAATTTGTTGTACATTACATAGATGATTTATTAATTTTCTCACCGGATATAACAAGCCATCTACGACATATTCATACTGTTCTCGAAGAACTTGATCAAGCCGGATTAAAATTAAATATTCAAAAGTGACAGTTTTTCCAAAAAGAGGTATTGTATTTAGGATTCAAATTAGACACAAAAGGGATTTGTCTTGCAGAAGATAGAATTGAAGTCATAAACAACTACCCTAGGCCAACCAATTTAAAAACTTTGCGGGGATTTTTAGGAATGGTAAACTATTTCAAAAAGTTAATACCAGACCTCAGTACAAAAGAAATACCGCTAATAGCATTACTTAAGAAAAATGTCAGATGGAAATGGGGAACGGAACAAGAAATCGCTTTCAAAAATTTAAAAGGAGCGTTTTCCACAGCTGTAAGAGTGCACCACCCAAGATATGAGCAACCTTTCATTCTCAGGACCGATGCTTCCATAAAAAAATTTGCAGGGGTGTTATCACAGATACAAGACGATATAGAGGTGCCAATATGTTTTGTTTCCCGTGTAACCAAAACGTATGAGAGAAAATACAGCGTTACTGAATTAGAGTTTGCCAGTGTGTTATTTTGTGTAAACAAATTACGTTTTTACCTACTTGGGGCAAGATTCACCATTGAAACGGACCACGCAGCGTTGATACACATAATGAAAAATAGGTTGGTAAATAATAGAATTCATAGGGGCATTCTTTTAATCCAAGAATATGATTTTGAATTTAAATATATCAAAGGAACGGACAATATTTTGGCTGATGCGTTGACGAGAGATGAACAATTCCGCAAAGAGAATCACAAAACTCTCCACGTAGGCATGAACATAATGAGAGAAGAAGCAGGCTTATTTTCGTTGGCCAAAATCAGGGAAAATCAGGAAGAATTGAATGAAAGAGAAAAGCAAAGGGCTGAACAAGAAAATAACCTATATTTTAAGAGGGTCGATGGTAAAGAACTCTATGTAATCACGGAGCAAATGGCAAAAGAAGTTTTTTTAAAGTTACACTGTGACAACGGACATATTGGAGGTAGAAAGGTGTGGCTTATGTTCAGGGAGAACTACATTTGTCGACAGGACTATACAATAGCCAAAGAGGTGACTCGAAATTGTGTGACATGCCAAAAGTGTAAAAGTAGGAACTTTAAAAATGAAAACGTCACAAAAAACGTCGTAGCTCGGAAGAAACTGGATATTGTTGCTATTGATATGTTGAGCGATTTGATACCAACAACTCAAAGGAATAAACACATATTAGTTATGGTGGATCTTTTTTCAAAATATGTTAAATTGTACGCATGCAGAACCACAAAAGGAATTGAAATACTTAGGAAGATAGACAATTTTATAGAAACGGTGGGAAGACCAGACAATATTTTATTGGACAATGCGACATATTTTAGAAACGAACGTTTTAAAAGGGAATTAAGAGAGAGGGGCATCGATACAAAATTTATAAGCATCCGTCATCCACAGAGCAACCCATCGGAGCGTTTTATACAAGAAGTCACAAAATTTCTACGAATTGCCGCGGAAGAACATCATCGACATTGGGACAGAAAAGTGTTTGAGATCGAGACCTATTTGAATTGTGCTCCAAATACGGTTACCAAAGAGACGCCTTTATATATAATGAAAGGAACAATGCCTACAAGACCGTGGGAAGACACCGCCCCCAGACAATACGAAGAAGTGATCGAGTTGGTTCAAAGAAGATTGAGACGAAGTGGAGAGAAATATCTCCAAAGACAAGAGAGAACCCGAAGAAGAAGGCCGATCAAATTCCAGAAAGGAGATAAAGTCTTAGTGAAGGCACTGAGGGTGTCGAATTTACAAAATGGTATTTGTGCTAAATTGATGCCGATATTTGAAGGTCCATATAGGGTCAATACGGAAAATGGGGTAAATAGTTATGAATTAGCGCACATAGAGACAGGAAATATACGGGGTATTTTTAACATTCACGACATCTATCAATATCATGAATAGATTTTAATAACATAGTGAAATAATTTGATCCTAGAAAACTTTTGTCATTTTTAAAATTTAACAAAGAGTTTTCGGCAGATCAAATGGCGGGGATTTGTTATGATATGTAAAATCGAGAAAAATATTGGTTTGTTTAAAAATATTTCAAAATTCAATAACATTAAAATAATTCAGATAAGTAGGATAATATCCAACAAACATTTCGAAGAAGGAGAGTTATTAATTTCTTGAATTACCTGTACTAAACAAAATGTAAGCTTTGCATAAATTATTTCTTTGTTATACTTGAGTGACCCGCATAATTTTAAGTGAAATCCCAAAGACAATTGAAATACATTAATGCAGTGATTAAAGACAATAGAAGGGATTATAGAAAGAGGTTTTTGTTAGTTTTTAAGAATTATAGAAAAATATTATTTGTAAATAAGTTTTAGGAAATTTATAATTATAGGTAAAAATTTGTTTGTTATCGAAATGAAAAAATGGGGGAATTGTGACGAGTTTTGATTGGCGGAGATTGAAAAAGGTGGGATAAGTATGTAGGAAAAAGTTTAGCGAGATTGAGCAGAGAGAAGAGAGGATCAGTTGATTTTCCAAGTCTGTAAGAGGAACAGGATTGTTCTCTGGTGGTTCCAAAGAAGTAGCAAGCAGTAGTGTTGAATGTTAGTGAGTTTTTGTGGAGTTAGTGTATCTGACAGAAGCTGAAGCAGCAAAATATTGTAAGTCATATTTTCCTACTTATATTCCAAGAGTCACTGTTCAGGCCAACGAGAGATTCAGTTTATCGTAAAGAGAAGATATTCCAAGAGTCATTTTTCACTCGGGCCAACGAGAGCTTCAGTTTATCGAGAGGAGAAAGGCTATCATAATTTGAATGATTGTTGCTTTTGAAGGAGATCATTAAGGACGATATACTTGCAACAATCTGTTGTAAGATTGCTGATTACATAGGGAGCGGTTGAGAGGAGATAATACAGTCTACAAGGAACAAGGATTTGGACCACTCATCATCAGAGAGAGATATTTTTGTTTTCTGCAGTTGTTTTTTCTTTTATTGATAACACAATTTTTACACGTAATTTAGAAAGGATATAAATATTTTTATTAGGAGAGTTAGAATAGTTTGGGATTTTGAGTTTTCAATTAATATTGTTTGTACCATAAATTTTGATTGTTCACGTACGGAGAACAAAATTTTGAGAATCCTTATATGAGATTTGTTTATTGAAAACTTTTGAGTGTGAATTATTTCATTATTTTTATTTCAATATATAGTGTTAGATCATATGTGTTTTTTATTATTCCGGTATTCTCTGGACCTTACCTTTCACATGTAATAGCATAGATATTGAAGCACGAATTTAACCCTGAGATAAAAGAATTAAAAATTGTGATAGAGTCATAATCATATCATTTAAATAATTTTAATTAATCAAAAAAATTAATTAGCTAATTATTGCTTGGCGCACCAAGACTTTAAATATCACAATAATATATATATATATATATATATATATATATATATATATATATATATATTATATATATAAATATATATATATATATATATATATATATATATATATTATATATATATATATATATATATATATATATATGTATATATATATATATATATATATATATATATATATATGTATATATATATATATATATATATATATATATATATATATATATATATATATATATATATATATATATAGATAAATTTACGCACTTTCAAAATATCTTTTAAAAAAGATTTTATTTTTAAAATAGTACAACTAAGTTTTTACTTCAAAAATTAAACAATAAAAATTCTTAATTACAAAATGAAACGCATTGATCAGAGAATGATAATGGAATGATTAAAATATAAAAATTGAAAAATCAAGTTTATTGTCCCTTGGTTTGCAATTGCTGAGCTTGCTATTTCTTGGAGTTCAACGAACAATAATGTTAATAGTCTGGGAGCTAATGGTTACATTTCTTCTCCCTCGGTGAGATTTGACTTCGTCCTCGAAGTTCTTGATACTTCTGCTACTAGTTCTTCTAAAATTTGGATTTGGGCTGTGTCTAGCTTAGGTCCGAAAAGGATTTTGGAAATACGTTTTCTTTTCTTCAGTAGGAATATTGTTAGGATCGATGACACAAATAAGATGATTATTAGTGCAGTGATGCTGACTCCAGTGGAAAGTTGCGGTAAATTAGCGATCATCTCGATAGGTTGAATTTGTCCCTGCGTTTCTGGGATTCTCAAGTTTTCGATTATGATTTCGTGGTTTGCAATAAGTTCCATGGGTATGATATCTGGTACGTGGATTTCTTGATTTGACTTTCTGTTGAATTTGATGCCATCTATGGTAATGGATTCATTTGTGGTAAGGATGCTGCTGGATTTAATAGTTTGTTCTCTAATATTTATTGGTTCTACTATTCCCAATAGTATCGCATTGTTGGTTTCTTGGAAGAAATTTTCTTTGGCTATACTTTTGGTGCAATTCTTGACATTTGGTATAGTACATTGGGATCTTACTGGTTTTGTGCATATCATGTTCTCGGCTTGTCTCGTGCAGGTCTCGAACCATTTATTATTGGAATGATAATGTGCTGGTGGAAGAATCATAATATGGTCTGCATTTGGAATAGGATAAATTTTAAATGTGTTGTGGGATTGTTCGTAGAGGATAGGAATTTTGATTATTATGAGCATGGTTCGCTGTGTGACACAAACTAATGTTTTGGAAAGTTCAACTAATTCATATGGGTGTTCGTCATTTACTAATAAAGAATTTCTGGGATAAATTTTTAAGAGATCGGCTTTAAGAGTTTCAAGTTCCTTTAATGTAAACAATTCGATATTGGAGATATCTAGATGAGATAAGGAGATGGTTCTGATTAATTTCATCAAAAATTCATAAATGTTTTGAAGGTTTAATATTTCGTTCTGTAGTGCGACATATCCGTCGAGGTCAACTGACAGCTTATTAATAGTGGACGTAAGCAAAGCATTATTTTTATTTAAATTTATCAAGAGTTTTTCGAACCTCGTATCGCTGGCTTGCCCATACGAGATCTGATTATTAAGCGTTTTAATTATCTCGTTTTGTTTCATTTCTATAGCGGTAATATGAGTTTTTAGAAGGTCTAGATCTGAGTCATCTGGGTTTCCTGTAATGTATTTTATAGCTGTACCTAGAAAGTTGAAAAGTCCTCTTTTTTGCGTTCTTTTACGTGTAATTTTGTGTAGGTCATCTTGTGCTTGTTGTTGTAAATGTTTGTATTGAGAGTATAATGTCGAAAGCGGTCCTCTTTTTAGGTTGTCTTTAAAATAGTCTAATGGGCTCATGTTTAGGATTTCTTCTAGTTTTTCTAAGTCAATGTGAAGAAAGTGTCTGTGGTAGTGAGAAATTTCGTGAGATTTGCCAATATCTTCGGCGAAGTATCCATTATTGGGGACTTCCAGTATTTTGAGTGGATGTCCCAGGGACAGGGTTATCCTGAAAGGAGATTTTGTTTGAAATATTTTTGTCTACATGTTTCCTGGTTCGTTTTACAAATTTAAGGTGGGTGCTAGTTTTATTTTGTTTATCTGGCTTTCCGGTTATTTTAGTCTTTTCTTGTTTGTCGGGATGCATTGTGGAGTAAGGGGCTTGTAATTTGGGTTTGTGTTTTTTCTTAGATACATACAGAGGTTGTGAAAGATCGACTTCGGGTATTTCTTCGGCGTTTTCATTATGTTTGTCTAAAGCGTGTTGTCTTTTTTCTTTTTGTTTATTATAAAGTTCTTGGATGAATGGTTGTAATTCGTCTTTGTGGTTTTGGTTGTATGTTTCGTACACTGGAAGGTCGAAATCGAAATGTATTTCTTCGGCGTATGGACCGTAAAGGATTGAGAAAGGAGAATAGTTGGTAGCACTGTGAATAGATTGGTTGTAGATTAAAACGGCATGTGTGAATACGTCGTCTAGAGAATAGTTAGGGTTTTGTGCACGCAAGGTGCGAAGTTTTTCAATAAGTGTGGAGTGGAAGCGTTCTACGGGTGAATTAGAAGATAAGTTGTTGGCAGTAGTAAAATGTATTTCTATTTTATGAAGGTTTAAGAATTCTTTAATGACTGCAGAATTGAATTCTGTGCCTGGGTCGCAAACAATTTTTTGGGGATAGTTATGATGAGAGAAGTAGTGTCTTAGTTTACTCAGAATAGAGATCGAGGTTTTGTCAGGTAGTTTATAACATTGAGCGTACTTGGAGAATGAATCTACAATGGTCAGATAAAGATTTTTGTTACAATGAAATACGTCTACGTGTAATATGTGGAACGGTTTTTGTCCCAAAAGTGGTCCTAATTGTGGCGGTTTGTAAGGGTGTCTTTCGTACTTGTTTTGTAAGCATATTTCACACGAGTTGATAAAGTTTGAGATTGTAGTCTGCATAGAAGGCCAGTAAAATTTATGTCTCAGATGCTTGTAAGTTTCTACTATTCCATTATGGTTATCAGTGTGGTATTTTCTGATACATTCTAACTGTTGTGTTTCGTCTTCGATGTCTTGTAATAGTTTGTTGCAAAATATTGTTTTGACTGTAGAATTTATGTTTTCTTTAAAATAGTTACATATGAATGGTCGGAATTCGTGTGGTATTTTTATAGCAAATTTTTGGTTGGGCCTAAGTAAATGTTGGAAGGTTTCTGGTAATTCGTTTTTCCAATCATTAGTGATAGTTACTGTATGACGGTGTTTGTTAAAAATTTTCTTATAAGTCATTTTGTATTCGTCAGAGTGAGGTTCAAATATAATTTGGTTGGATGACAAGTTGATTGGTTCTTCTGATATTTCTATTCCTGTTATGGGATTTTCGACAGAGGTGTGTTGCGTGTTTTCGTCCGTTAGGTTTTGGTTTTTGTCAAAGTCGTTTAAGAATTCATCGACGTCAAATTGGTCATTAATATCCGGTGGTTCAGCAGAGTTTGAACTAGTGCTTAAGGCGTTTATTTGAACTCGGCTGAGAGCGTTGGCTACTTGATTTTCTTTTCCTTTTTTATATCGGACTTCAAATTGAAATTCCTCAAGTTTAATCCTTTGGCGAGATAATCTTGAGCAAGGGTCTTTGATTTTATTAATCCAAACGAGTGGGTTATGATCGGTTTCAATGATAAAATGTTGGCCATAAAGATATGGGCGGAAGTGTTTACAAGAATCTACCATGGCAAGTAATTCTTTTTCGATTGTGGAGTAGTTCTGCTCTGCAGTATTTAGTGTGCGAGAGTAGTAGGCGATTGGCTGATTATTCTGAGATAACACTGATCCAATAGCGACATTAGATGCATCAGTGGTCAATACAAATGGTTTAGAAAAGTCGGGATATTGGAGAATCGGGGCGTTGGTTAGTAACTGTTTACATTTTTCAAAACATTCTAAAAATTCTGGATTAGTGGGGTCAATGATTGCATCTTTTCGTGTGCATCTTGTGAATGGAGAGGTGATCTTTGCAAAGTTTTTACAAAAACGCCTGTAGAAGCCAATGAGACCTAAAAAGGATTTTATTTCTTTGACAGTCTTGGGTAGAGGGTATTTTTGGATAGCTTCGATCTTACTGGGGTTTGGTTTTATACCTTCGGGAGTAACTATGTGACCTAGGAAGGCAACTTCTTTAGTCAGAAATTCAGATTTATCTAGTTGGATCTTGAGATTGTTTTTTCGAAATGTGTCAAAGATTGTGGAGATGTGGACCAAGTGATCTTGTAAAGATTTTGAGAAGACTATAACGTCATCCATATAAACAAAGCAAAATTTGTGTAGGAAGGGTCTTAAGATGTTGTCCATTAATCTTTCGAAAGTGGCAGGACTATTCTTTAGTCCAAAAGGCATTCGTAAAAATTCGAAGTGGCCGTGGGGTACTGAAAATGCTGTTTTGTGAATAGAGTTTGGGTGAACTTCTATTTGGTGGAAGCCTTGAGCGAGATCTAGGGTAGTGAAGTATGTAGCTTTTCCGAGATTGTCAAGGATTTCATCAATTTTTGGTAAAGGATACTTATCTCCAATAGTATTCTCATTGAGTTTTCTATAATCAATCACCATACGGAATTTCCGTTTTTCTGAGGCGTCAGGTTTCTTGGGAACAATCCATACAGGTGCTGAGTATGGCGAAATTGAATTTCGGATTATCTTGTTGTCCAAAAGTTTGTTTACTTGTCGAGTGATCTTTTCTTGCATAGATTTTGGATGTCTGTAGCCTCTAACATAAATGGGTGATTCGTCCTTGGTTTTTATTTCGTGTTTCACAGCAGATGTGAAAGTTAAATTCTTTGAATCATCGTAAAAAATATCTTTGTATTTTTTACAAAGTTTTATGATTTTACTTCTTTCTTCTTCGTTTAGGTGTTCTGTTCTTATTGCTGGTTCGTGAAATTCGGTCGGAGGAGGTGAAATTTCATAATTGTCTAGAGTTTCGACGTGTAAAGTGTCTAATTGCATAGGTTTTTGAAGTATAATGTTTTCTAAAAATCCGTCACTTACATTGTGGATTGAGTTAGGTATTTGTAAATTTGCAATTTCTGTGGCGTGAATAAAGACTTGTCCTCGTTGTATGTCAACGGGTATTTTATTGTATAAAGTATAGAAATTAATTTCGACATTGTGAGTGGTTAAGTTTAGTATTTTAGTTTTATAATTAATTACGGCTTTAAAACGTTCAAGCTCAGAGTTTCCTAAAAGAATATCGAAATCTTCGCTCCAATCAGCGATTCGAGCATCTATGGGCTCGTAAATATTATAGACTTGTAGTAGAGGTGTTTTTATGTTTAGTAAATAATTTTGGGTTGTTTTCATGGATGTCAGTGTGAAGGGTTTTTCGTAAATATGTGAGGGATCAAAATATTTTAAAACTTTTGGTGAGACAACTGTGTGGGTGCCACCAGTGTCGATTAATACTTTAATATTTGAATCAGGTAAGAAGAAGAACGGTAGTCGGGGGTTAGCTTGGAGATTACTTAGATCGATATCGGTGGAGGATCTTCGTCTGTTGGATCCTCGAGAAAATCCTGAGAAGTTTCTTCAATTAATTCTTGGGGATAGTCATTGTCATTAACTTCGAAATATTCAGGGGCGTATTCGAAATTTTCAGGGGTGTATTCGAAATTTTCATCTGAGTTTGCATTAATGTTAAAATGATGCGTACGTCTAATAGTGGACGCATCCAAATCCATGGGTTCATTTCTTGTGGCGATAGTCTGTACCTGAGTCATTGGGGTAGCATGATATCTTTCAGGTTGGGGATTTCGGATTTGTCTATTGAAATTGTTATTATTTTGTGGATTATTTCTAAAAGAATTAAAATTAGAGTTAGGAGTTGCATTGGCGTTTGGCCTAGTAGCAAAAGTTGTATTCTGATGGGCATTGTTTCTTAATGTTAAGTTAGAATTCGCTTGAGAAAAGTTTTGTCTCGGATTAGAGTTGAAGTTTGGTTGTCTCTGATAAGATTTGGAGTTTAGTTGTCTCTGATAAGAGTTGAAGTTTGGTTGTCTCGGATAAAAGTTAGAGTTTGGTTGAAAAACATTTCTTGTGGGATTTGGGTTATTGTTGAAAAATGTCTGGTTTGTATTAGCAGGTTTTTGTTTTGGTAAAAATGGTTTGTTATTTTGTTGCGTCTTTAAATAATTCATATATTTCTGTTGAGATTTGTGATTGTCATAAACTATACATTTTTGGAGCGCTTGTTCAAGCGAAGTTATTGTAAAATGCGACAAATATTCGGCATATGGTTCATTAATACCTGTGCAAAATGTTTTTAAGGCTATATCTTTAAAATAGGGAGTCTTAAAATTAACAGTTTCAACGTTATCATTTAGAGTTGTATGCTGTAATAAATCGTTTAAATTTCTTGTAATTCTCTGGTGGTATTGATCATAAGATTCGTGATTTTTCTGGACAGTCGTAGAAAGTTGAGTAACTAGAATATCTTCGGAGCGTCTGTCTCCGTACTTAGCTAAAAGCGCTGGCCTTACTTCAGTCCAAGCTGTTTTGTTTGAATAATTAAGAAAATCCCGCGGTTCGCCTTTGATACGAGCAATAATGTTAGAGTTTAAGATAAATTCTTGCGAAGCTGTAAGCTGTTGGCCTACCAGGAATGTAATCAAGTTATCGACCGATTTTAAAAAGGTAGATAAATTATCTCCGGTGGAAAATTCCGGCAACGTAGCACATAGGCTAGTAATATCGGCATTTAGAAACGGCATTTCAACTTCTGTGATAATAATAGTAGGGATTTGTTGAGTAAAATCGGGATCGGCGTTAATACGGGTGTTAGAATCAATTTCAGTATTCAATGTGAGATTTTCAAGCAAAGTATTTAAATTATTAACAGAGTCTTGCGAAATATCAATGAAAGTGCTCATAAATCAAAAATAGGAATGAAAAGGAAAATGTACTTACAGTAGGATGATCTGTTGGGATGTCCTGCACATAATCTTTTCTTTTCCGGTTCGGATTTCTCGTCTAACAACTTCGTTGACCAAGGAAACTGCTTATGTTTCTTGTACGAGCTGTATCCTGTTCGCAGCGCCAGATAAATTTACGCACTTTCAAAATATCTTTTAAATAAGATTTTATTTTTAAAATAGTACAACTAAGTTTTTACTTCAAAAATTAAACAATAAAAATTCTTAATTACAAAATGAAACGCATTGATCAGAGAATGATAATGGAATGATTAAAATATAAAAATTGAAAAATCAAGTTTATTGTCCCTTGGTTTGCAATTGCTGAGCTTGCTATTTCTTGGAGTTCAACGAACAATAATGTTAATAGTCTGGGAGCTAATGGTTACATTTCTATATATATATATATATATATATATATATATATATATATATATATATATATATATATATATATATATATATATATATATATATATATATATATATATATATATATATATATATATATATATATATATATATATATATATATGAAAATTACTGAGTTCTCGGGAAGAACCGCGTTGAGAATTTAAAACTCGACGTTTCGGCACCCATTTTGGAGCCATTATCAACAGGGATACGGTTCGGTTCGAGTTCGGGGTCTCAATCTGCCTACTCCCCTCACTTGAGACGTACCAGTGTCGTGTTCTATATTGCAAGAACTGTCTCTCGGCACTGAGGTCTTAATCTGCCTACTCCCCAGTGTCGAGTGACAACCGGTCTTACCCTGTGTGGCTGGAACGGTATTCGCTGACGTGGTCTGAACTGACGTGGCCTGAGCGGTGTGGGCGGGAGGTCGCTGAAGAAGGGGTCGCCATGTTGCCGGCAATCGTTTCGCGTCATCGCGCGTGTTCAAGCTGTCACACAGGGTAAGACCGGTTGTCACTCGACACTGGGGAGTAGGCAGATTGAGACCTCAGTGCCGAGAGACAGTTCTTGCAATATAGAATACGATACTGGTACGTCTCGAGTGAGGGGAGTAGGCAGATTGAGACCCCGAACTCGAACCGAACCGTATCCCTCTTGATAATGGCTCCAAAATGGGTGCCGAAACGTCGAGTTTTAAATTCTCAACGCGGTTCTTCCCGAGAACTCAGTAATTTTCATTTATCTGACCGCGGAAACTTATCCGAACATTTTATTCGCCTCTACGGGGAGGAATTTTTCATTCTTAACAAATCTTTTTCTAATCTTCTAACACGCAAATACCGTCTTCTCTGTGATCTTGCTTTTCTTAAATCATGTCGTGACCATCAAGTCATTCCAAAATCTTTACAAGTTAAACATTACACCAAATCTTCATCAATTTCCAAAATTCTTAGAGCCACTGGTTTTTCGCTTCTTAGAAATTCAATTCATTCCACCCGACGCAACTTAGATACAACAAATTCCCAACTTCTTAAAACCTACAATGACATCCACTCTTTCAATATCCATCCATTATTATGGGACACTTTCGATCGTCTTTCTCACCAAAAAGCCCAACACATTTCTGACAACAAAACCCAAACCCAGAAACGCAAACTGGACCAACTTATCTCTCAGCAAAATCCACCGCCCGTTTCAAATCAACAACCTTCTACTGTTGTCCATAATTTCTCAGATATTCACATATCCGATTCAGCTACCAAAGCTCTGTCAAAAAGCTTCAATTTCTCTGTCACTCCTCTTTCCATTCCAACTGAGAAAATTATTTGTCAAACTGAAGAAGCTATTTCCCATCTTTCTTCCGACCAAGCCGAAGTTGCCAGACAAGATGTCGCTAGAATTCTCCGTACTTCCAAACCCCCACCTTCAAATATCAGTCTTTCAGAAAGACGTGCCCTCAAAGAACTTTACAACAACCCTGACATCGTCATCCTTCCGGCCGACAAAGGTAACGCCACCGTCATTCTCAACTCTTCTAACTATTTCGACAAAATGTCCGAACTTCTGAATTCCACAGAATACAAACATGTCCCAAATGATCCAACCACATATCTAGAAAAAACGACCAAATCCATTATAAATAAGTCTACTCTATCTCCAGACCTCAAAAAATCTCTTATACCCAGAGAAAAATCATCCCGAATTCCAAAGATATACGGCCTTCCAAAAATCCATAAGCCCAATGTCCCCCTAAGACCCATCGTCAGTGCATACAACTGTCCCACTCAGAAATTGGCAAAACATCTCGCTTCATCCTTACAATCATTAGCCGAAAACGCCTCGTCCTTTGTCAAAAACTCTTTTCATTTCATTGATCTTCTGAAAAACTTTTCTATTTGGCCCGCAGACATACTAGTCAGTTTTGACATTGTTTCTTTATTCACCAACATTCCCATCGATGAAACCATTTCCATCTTGGACTCTAAACATCAAATTCCCCAAGACACATTATCTCTTATAAAACACTGCATGTCTAATACATATTTCACGTTCCAAAATCGTTTCTATCGTCAAATCAAAGGTGCCCCAATGGGATCGCCCCTCTCTCCCGTAATAGCAGATATATACATGGAACATTTCGAAACAGTAGCCTTGTCCTCGTCAAATCTCAAACCCACCTGCTGGTTACGGTACGTTGATGACACCTTTGTCATTTGGCCCCATGGTAAAGACACATTAGATCTCTTCCTCTCCCACCTGAATGGAATACATCCCAGCATTCAATTCACGATGGAAGTTGAGTCTGAAGCGTCTTTGCCATTCCTTGATGTTCTTATTCAGAAAAATCCACCTCACAGTTTTTCCTATTCCGTGTACCGGAAACCCACTCATACAAACCGCTATCTCAATGCCCAGTCACATCATCACCCCGCCCAACTTAATTCAGTCATCAACACTCTTATTTCCCGTTCCATAAGACTTAGCGACAACAATCACAGGTCATCCGAAATCAATTCAATAAGACAAACACTCCTACAAAACGGCTACCACAAAACCCAAATCAATAGAAGCATTCAAAAACTTCTAAACCCCATTCCATCCAAAAAAGAAACCTTGCCGCCGGATCAACCCAAAATCTTTCTACCTTTTATTAAAGGTGTCACTGACAAGATCAGTAGAACTCTTATCCCTCTTAATATCAAAACCATCTTCACCACTCACTCCAAATTGTCCAATCTCGTTAGATCCGTAAAAGACCAAATCCCCAATGAAGACCATGTTGTCTACGAGATACCTTGTTCCAGTTGCCCACGTACATACGTAGGACAGACAAACCGACGAATCCATAACCGTATTTACGAACATTCTCTATCAGTCAAACATTCCGATACCACTTCAGCCCTAGCCCAACATCATATTCAGACAGGCCACAAAATAGATTTCGAAAAAGGAAAAACCATCGCTCCCATCCGCTCATTAAAAGCGAGAATCATTCGTGAAGCTATCGAAATCGAAAAACGGCCTCACAGCTTGAACACGCGCGATGACGCGAAACGATTGCCGGCAACATGGCGACCCCTTCTTCAGCGACCTCCCGCCCACACCGCTCAGGCCACGTCAGTTCAGACCACGTCAGCGAATACCGTTCCCGCGCATACAGCGAGTATAAAAGCAGCCACACAGGGTAAGACCGGTTGTCACTCGACACTGGGGAGTAGGCAGATTGAGACCTCAGTGCCGAGAGACAGTTCTTGCAATATAGAACACGATACTGGTACGTCTCGAGTGAGGGGAGTAGGCAGATTGAGACCCCGAACTCGAACCGAACCGTATCCCTCTTGATAATGGCCCCAAAATGGGTGCCGAAACGTCGAGTTTTAAATTCTCAACGCGGTTCTTCCCGAGAACTCAGTAATTTTCATTTATCTGACCTCATATATATATATATATATATATATATATATATATGTTCGGAAAGATTTCCACGGTTAGTACAATTAAACTTAGAGCTAAGATTAATATTATTATAAAAATTAATATTACTGGTACGTCTCGAGTGAGGGGAGTAGGCAGATTGAGACCCCGAACTCGAACCGAACCGTATCCCTCTTGATAATGGCCCCAAAATGGGTGCCGAAACGTCGAGTTTTAAATTCTCAACGCGGTTCTTCCCGAGAACTCAGTAATTTTCATTTATCTGACCTCATATATATATATATATATATATATATAAATATATATATATATATATATATATATATATATATATATGTATATATATATATATATATATATATATATATATATATATATATATATATATATATATATATATGTTCGGAAAGATTTCCACGGTTAGTACAATTAAACTTAGAGCTAAGATTAATATTATTATAAAAATTAATATTACTGGTACGTCTTGAGTGAGGGGAGTAGGCAGATTGAGACCCCGAACTCGAACCGAACCGTATCCCTCTTGATAATGGCCCCAAATATATATGTTCGGAAAGATTTCCACGGTTAGTACAATTAAACTTAGAGCTAAGATTAATATTATTATAAAAATTAATATTAAACTCACCAGTCTTCCGGGTTGAACCGCGTCGATATCCATTTTGCCGAGCTTTCGACATCCTCTCTGATGTCTTCTTCAGGGCTTCCGAGGTCTCAGTCTCCCGAGCCCCCAGACACTACTACACTCACTAGTCACTTCTAGTTCACTCACTAGTTCACTACTAGTGAGTGAACTAGTGAGTGAACTCTCCATACTTGCTTGTATTCTTGGTCCTTAATTATCACTATTCCCTCTGTATTTTTTATTCCGTTTGTTTTGCCCTTGTATTTTTTGTTTTGTTCTTTAATATTTTTGTAAAAACTTTTCGTATTTCTGTTTGTTCTTTTCTGCTCTATTTCCTGCATTTTTTTGTCTACCCATCTTCTTTTATTTTGCCTTATCACTTTCTTAGCATTCCTTCTTAATTTTTCATATTCTTCTCTGTCTTTCTCTTTATCTGTTCTTAGCCATTTATTTTTGGCTTGCACTTTTTTTCCTGTTATTTCTCTACATTCTTGGTTATACCATCCGTTTTTTGTTTTAGCCTGACTTTTACCTATCTGCATATTTGCACCTTCTTCTATTGATTTTTTGATCGTCTCCCATTCTGTGTTTATATCTTCTGCTTTATATTTCTCTTTTATTTGAACTGTTACTGCCTCTTCATATTTTTTTCGTACTTCTTCATTACTCATTTTATTGACATTCCACTTTTTATGTTGGTTTTTTTTTCAATTTTAACTTTTTGTCTTATAGTGGCTGTGACCATGGAGTGGTCTGAATCTGCACACGCACGTCTGAACGTTCTTACATCTTTTATTGGCGATTGTTTTCGTTTATTAATCATTATGTGATCAATTTGACTATATGTTTTCTGATCTGGTGACCTCCATGTTACCTTATGTATTTTAGGGTGTTCAAATTTTGTTAAGCTTATTAACAAATTTGTTCTTGTTGCTAGGTTACATAGTCTTTGCCCATTGTCATTCGTGTTTTCGTGTATTGTATGCTTTCCTGCAATTTGTTGTAAAAAGTCCTCTTTTCCAATCTGGGCGTTGAGGTCTCCTAGTACAAATATGACATCTTCTTTGGGTATTTTTTCTATCTCCTCTTCGACCCTATCATAAAAGATTTCTTTTTCGTCTGCATTGCTAGTTTCTGTGGGGGCGTATAAATTCAAGACTGATATATCCCACGCCTTTTTGCCCTTTCTTCTTTTCTCCTGAATATAACATTGTAAAGTCTAGTTTATCAAATCCGTAAAATAGTTTTGAAACACAATTCAGATAACTACCTCAATCTGAGCCTTCTAAAAATTGCAAGGCATAGCCAGACGTTGATAAAGATGTTAATAGAGACATGGGGAATCTAAAATTTACATTCCACGACATGTCTCCTCAACTAAGCAGAAATCGTTAGCGAATTGGTTTCTTGTACTCACACAGTGTAGTTCCGAATAAAATGAAAAAGACAGTCAAGATTTCATTTCACGTACAAATCGTCTATGTATCTGTTTATACGTATTTCGCTTCAATAAAGCTCATCAGAACAGATATTCATAGGTGTTCTCAACGTGAAAAATAAATCTTTTCTGTCTTTAAGAAACAACAATAAAATGGCTTCGAAACGGACGCAATAGCGACATCTGATATTAAATCCATAAAATAGTTTTGAAACACAATTCAGATAACTGCCTTAATCTGAGCCTTCTAAAAATTGCAAGGCATAGCCAGACGTTGATAAAGATGTTAATAGAGACATGGGGTATCTAAAATTTGCATTCCACGATATGTCTCCTCAACTAAGCAGAAATCGACTGTATTTTTCATTTTATTCGGATCTACTCTGTATGAGTACAAGAAACCAATTCGCTAACGATTTCTGCTTAGTTGAGGAGACATGTCGTGGAATGCAAATTTTAGATTCCCCATGTCTCTATTAACATCTTTATCAACGTCTGGCTATGCCTTGCAATTTTTAGAAGGCTCAGATTAAGGCAGTTATCTGAATTGTGTTTCGAAACTATTTTACGGATTTAATATCAGCTGTCGCTATTGCGTCCGTTTCGAAGCCATTTTATTGTTGCTTCTTAAAGACAGAAAAGATTTATTTTTCACGTTGGGAACGCCTATGGATAACTGTTCTGATGAGCTTTATTAAAGCGAAATACGTATAAACAGATACATAGACGATTTGTACGTGAAATGAAATCTTGACTGTCTTTTTCATCTTGTTTATCAATCTGTCCCTGTCCCTCCGAGCGTAATTCTTGCAGTGCTGCAATATCTATTTTATACTTTTTGAGTTCTTTTCCCATTTCTAGCATTTTTCCTGGAGCTAGCATAGTTCTTATGTTCCATGTGCTTATTTTCAACTCTTTATTTTTTTTGTTCTGTTGTCTTCGTCTTTTATTTTTGTTTTCTTGTCTATCTTTCTTTATTTCACTTTTGTTGTACCCGGGTTTATCTGCAGTCATTTTCTGTTTCTTTGCCTCGTCCGTTAACGAATAATGCATCGTCTCATCCCTTGCTAGTTTTTTGAACCACCTCCATGATGGTCCTCCAGCTGGTTGGTGTTTCTATTCCATCTCCTTTCTAGACCATCTATTATAAGTTTGTTGGCTTTAATTTGGACACGTTTACCTTTCTTTATTTCATCTTTTGCTATTCTTCGTATTTCCTTCTGTATTTGTAATTTCTCTGTCGTTAGATCATTGTTTATATATATTTTTTCTTGTTTCACTTCTTTAAGTTTACTTTTGTTTTCCATAATTTTTGTTATTTCTTCTTTGTTTGGTAGTCTGACTAAACATGTTTTATCTCCTAGTTTCACTGCTTCTTCTATATTTACGGTAATATTTAGCTCTTTTGTCATAAAATTTCCTATTACTTCTTTTAGTATTCTTCTATCTCCAGTTTCTATTGTCATTCCCTGTATTATCACATTATTTTCTTTTCTTATTCTATCCAGACTTTCAAGGCGTCCTTTTGTCTCATTCAGATCCTTTTTGATTTATTCATTTTCTTTACAGATTTCACTATTCTCTTGTTTTAGTTCTGCTAGTTCAGTTGTGAGTTCCCTTATTTTTTCTCTGTATTGTTTTTGTTACATTTTTACTTCTTTTATATCAGTTTTTAATTCTTGTAACTCTATTGTTAAATTTTTTATCATATTTAGTATTTGATCTATTTCGTTATCATCTTTGTGACTTTTAACTGGACTTCTTTGTACTTTTTTACAGGGACCAAATAACAGTTCCTCTTCTTCTCTATTTATTTTCCGATTGTCATCGGATGTAGTATCATCTGAATCCATATTTCTACTGCTACTACTCGCCATAGAGCCAACCTCCCCACTCAACGCGTCGAAGGAAGATGGTTCTCTCAAGCAGTAGCTTGTAGTAATTTATTTTCACGTTTTCTTCCTGAATAAATTAATTTTCAATTAAAATAATTGTCAGTTACTTTGGAACGGTTTGATGTGGCAACGCCCACCTCTAGCTTTTAAAACGGATATAGCGTTAATTACCTGGGCCGGTTTTGTTTTTAGTTTTTTTATGTTGAGAGTAAATAAAATTTCCTTCGCCTTCCTAAATTTATCGAGGTTATGCACTTACCTCTCTTCCAATGTCTTTGCTATAATTACCATTAACACTTTTATTCTTCTATTACACACTGCACGCAAAATTATCGACTCACAATAACCAAAAATTGAAATTATTATGGAGCAGAATTTACACACGTCTATTCCTAACACTAAAGATTAAACAACGTTATGCCCTTATCACATAGCTGTACCAAATCTCTCTTTTTTGCTATGCTAATTGGCAAATGTGCATCATAAAGTCACTTAAGTTCTTCAAGATTGCTTGTATTAGTTGATAACTTGGCGTGCTTTTTTCTTGTTGACTGCCGTGCAGTATCAGTAAAGAAATAATTGAAGCTTGTTGACATGTCATAATTAAAATAGATTCTGTTTGTCTCTCCTTTCACGAATCTCATTCTTTTTATCTTCAACCACATTATTTTTTCACCCTTTTGGTCTTTTGACCGGTTTTTAATTAAAGTGTGTGACAAATTTTTTAAATCATAAAAGTCGTAGTATTTAAATTATTTACATTTGTATGGTTCTATACATACTTTTTTATCATCAACCTTGATATTTTTAGTTCCTTTTGCATTTTAAAAAATAGACCAGTAATATGGCATCCTATAGACAGATCTGTGTTTTTTAGTGGTTTCGATACTACTATGCATAGAGTCAACTTCCATATAGGAATGTCCAGACTCTTAATAATATTTAAATGGTCTATGTTTTGAACATCCATAATAGAAAGGCTGCAATATGCTGATTACGATTCTGTCCTCAGCAGGTATCAGAAAATAAACTTATTTCACTTACATACTGGAACACATTTTGAAAAGTAGTGAAGTATAATCATCCTATTTTAGAACTTCCTCGTCTACCGTTAATTTCTGACCAGGCAAAACAGCAAGCTGCATTTGGTAATGCGGCTTCATATACACAATTTTTTTTTTTATTTAGCTTTACGTGTCTCGACAGCTCGACACTGACACAGGTACAATTCTATTATATTACATTACAAGAATATACAGTAACATTACAATTAATAAAGAAATACATTAAATATTGGTACAATTATTAATTATCAAATTCTAAACTACGTTTCTTCTTCTAAATATCCTGGTAAAGCTTGGTTTCATAGAGGAAATTAATAAGGTTTTGGAATTGATCTGGCGAACTGAGAATATTTTGTAGGTTTTGACCCAAAAGATTATTTTTTCTTTCGTTGTTAAAGTGGGGACAGTCTACGAGAATATGTTTAACAGATAGAATATTACCACAGTGTTTGCATGTAGGTGGATCTCGGGAAGTCATTAAATGTTTATGATTTAGTCTTGTATGGCCGATTCTAAGTTGGCGAATTAAGATTTTGTTTTTTAGTGTCATGGAAGAAAACTCAAGCTTTTTAACGCTGGGATGGATGTCACGAAGCTTGGAAGGGATTTTATTCCAGTGATCTTGCCAAGACATTTGGATGATATTTTTAAAATGCGACTGTAAATCTGTATGAAGTTGTATGTTTTCAGTCTCCATATTAGAAGACGAGGCTTGTTTTGCAAAGAGGTCGGCTAGTTCGTTACCTGGGTTTCCTACATGAGACGGAATCCAGATCATGGTTATGGATACTCCTATTGAGATTAAACTATCGAAAGAGTTTTGAATAGTTTGAACCAAAGGATGTACCGTGTACATACTTTTGAGAGAATAGATAGACGCTAAAGAGTCTGTACATATTGCTACTTTTTTATATTTTGGAGATAATAAGTTTGTAGCTTGGAGAATAGAGAATAATTCAGCAGTATGTATGCAGCAGAAGAGCGGAAGATTACAAGATGTGATTAAATCGGTGTTTGAAGTTACAGCACATCCAACAGCTGTAGGACTCTTAGAAGCATCTGTGTATAAAATTCGGTCAAATCTGTTGTTAGCAATTAATTCTTTAAAGGTTTGCCTTAGAAATTGTGGATTTTTCTGATGCTTATCATAATTAGTTAACGAGAGATTAAAATCTGCTATCGATTTATTTCAGGGAGGTTTAGGTGATATTAATATTGGAGTTGTGACTGAAAGATCGATATTATTCAGATGTGGTGAGAGATACTGTGGCATATACTGAAGTTTAATAGGAGAAGGAGAGTTTAAAAGTTCATTACTTAATAATTTATAAGCTGGGTTTTCGGTATTAGCTGAGATTCGAGACGAATATTTTAAAAGGAGTTGCCGGCGACGTAGCCAGAGGGGAAGTTCATTAGCTTCTCTGTATAAACTCTTTGCAGGGCTCGACCTAAAGGCTCCAAGGCATATTCGGAGTGCAGTGTTGTGTACAGAATTTAGAAGTTTTAAATCTGATGGGCTAGCTGACATATAAATGAAACTGCAGTAGTCTATTTTAGAACGAATAAAAAATCTATATATCTGAAGCAAGGAGTCTTCGTCCGCACCCCAATGATGATTAGACAGAGTTTTTAATAAGTTAAGATTTGTCATGCACTTAGTTTTGAGATCTTTTAAATGGCATTTCCAATTAAGTTTACTGACGAATGTGAGTCCTAAAATCCGCATACTCTTTACTGTAGGTGGACAAGTACCATTAATGGTAATTTTAGGAATTATAGTACTGGCTGTCCTGCGAGAAAACTTAATGATTTTTGTCTTTTCAACAGAAAAGTTAAATCCACTTACTGAAGTCCATTCAAGCAATTGGTCAGTAGCATTCTGAAGTAGTTTGCAAGTGGCAACAGTTTGTTTGCCTCGGCAGAAAATTATTAAATCATCTGCGTAGAGTGCAAACTTGACCGGAAGCTTAATTTTATTACATATATCGCTTAAAACAAGAATAAGGAGTGTAGGACTCAATACCGACCCTTGGGGAACGCCATCAGTTTGTTTGAAAGTCCTAGAGATTTTGCCATTTTCTCTTACGTTAAAGGTTCTATTTGTTAGAAATTGATTAATAAATGAAGATATATTTCCAGATATACCGTACTCCTCGAGTTTAGCTATAACAAGAGGTGTATACAGAGTATCGAATGCTTTTTCGATATCAAACGAAACAGCTATTAGGTCTTGTTTGCATTAAAAGACTTTAATGATTGATGTTTGGAGGATTGCTAGATTGTCTGCTGTACTTCGGTGTGATCTAAAACCTGATTGTGCCAAATTTATTATTTTATATTTTTCTAGAAACCACAGGAGTCTTTTATTGATCATTTTCTCCATAAGTTTGCACATTGTACATGTAAGAGAAATTGGTCTGTAGGAATTTAGATCAGTTGAAGGTTTGCCTTGTTTTTTAACAGGAATTATTATGGATATTTGCCACAAATTTGGAAATGATTTTTTGGTCCATATTAAATTGTAAATTTCCAGCAGTTTAGCTAGGCTAGGCCTTGAAAGATTTTTAATAAAGATAAAACGAATGTTATCTGGACCTGCAGCTGAATTTTTGCAACAGAACAATATGTCTGATAATTCTTGTAATGTAAACGGCATATTTAGAAAAATTTGATCGGATTTTCTGCTATCAGATAAACTGGAGTTTAGATTAGTAGACATGGGAAGCTGCCAATTTGAAGTAAGTCTATTAGTTGCTTTCTTATGAAAAGTTTCACCCAAAATGTTAACAATTTGTTGACTACAAGTGACTGTGCTGTTTTGAGTAAGTATGGCAGAAATTTTTGAATACGTTTTCTTTCCTGTCATGTGTTTAATTTTTTTCCAAATTTTGCTAGAAGGAGTATAAGTATTTATGAATGAGACGTGTTTTTTCCAAAAGTCTTTTTTGCTTTGTTTAATTATATACTTAGATTTGGCTCTCAGATTTTTTAAGGTAATTAAATTTTCTTTAGTACTGTCTCTGCGGTATTTGTTTAATGCTGCCTTACTTTGTTGTAAAGCCAGAGAGCATCTTTCATTTCACCAAGGTGTTGTTTTACGAGACGAAAAAATTGCTATTTGTCCGATATTTGCTTCAGCAGCGGAAATTATACAGTTATTGAAAGCGCCAATATTTTCATTTGCATCTTCTGGTAACTGCAGCTGATTTAATTTGCTTTCAGTATATAATCGAAAGCCATCCCAATTGGCATTAGAAATGTTCCATTTTTTAAAGGGGTCGAAATGTTTTGCAGATATTTCAGATATTAAAATAGGATAATGAATACTGTCATAAAGATAGTCAGCTGGTTTCCATGTGAGGTAAGGATATATTTTTGGGTGGCACAAACTTAAATCTATTGAGGAAAATGTACCAGTAGCAATATTAAAATGAGTTTTAGAATGATTATTCATCATACAAGTATCGGTAATATTTAATACATTTTCGACAGTCTTTCTTCGGCCGAAGGTTTTTTCAGAGCCTCACAATGTATTGTGGGCATTGAAATCTCCAACAAGAAGGAAAGGTGAAGGAAGTTGGTATATGAGGTCCACTAAATCAGCTTCGGATAAACTATAATTTGGAGGAATATAAATACTACAAACTGAAATTTTGTTTGGACACCAAATGTTAACGGCGATAGCTTCTAGGTTTGTGCAAATGGGAAGATGTGTGGAGTAGAGATCATTGGATACGAATATGGATGTTCCACCGCTAGCTCTAAGATAGTCAGTTCTCAAGAAATGATATCCTACAAAACCATTTAGAAGTCTTTTGTGGTCAGATTTGAAATTTGTTTCTTGTAAACATACTATGTCGGCAGTAGTATCAACGATTAACTTTTGAAGGTGTTTAAGTCTAGGGTAAAACCCATCACAATTCCATTGAATTAGATTGAAATTTATTACAAAGAGGATTTTTGGGAATGATGGGAGGTATCTGAGAGATATTCCTCATCCGGAGGTTCCAGTGATGATATGGAATTTATGCTCACTGTGTCTGCTGTGTCAGACTGAAAATCTTGTTTAAGTTTTTTTGATATTCGTGTAAATCTGTATTTTAGTGACCTATCTGTTAGAAAAGGATAAACATTATACATGTCAGAGAGTAATGATTTGATGTCATGTGTAAACTGTTGGGCTTCAGATAATAGATTGCTACTACCGTAACTATTTTCAAGAAAACTTATGAAATTGTCTACAGAGGTGAAAAGAGACTGTGACGACTTACTAAAACAGTCTTTTATTGCTTCTTTTGAGGCATCCGTGATTTTGGAACTATCAGACGAATCTTTTTTTACTTCTTCCTAGCTTGTTTCATTGGTTTTCTGTTTGTATCTTGATAAGAAGGTGGCATTGCAGGTGAAATTTCTTTTTGTGTTTCTGACACGTTGATTACGTTGGAATCTGTTGAATTCGAAAAGGCTCTCTTCATTCGAGGGACAGGTGAGGATGGTATTTCTTCAGTTGTTGATGGATTCTCTGTAGAAACTAAAGGGACATTTGTGTTTGGGCAATTGTTAGCTACATGTCCAGATTGTTTGCATAGAAAACAGAGCATTTTATCGGTGGACAAAAATATGCGATGTGCATTACCTTCAAATAAAATGACCAATGAGGTTTGGATCTCGTAGTTATCATTCGGTGGAACTATATAGACTTGTCTACGGAAGGAAAGAATATGGTTATATTCGTCGTCTGGAATTCCTGCCCTTGGGAACGAGATGGGTGAAGCAAT
Organism: Diabrotica undecimpunctata; assembly: GCF_040954645.1. Classification (NCBI taxonomy): domain Eukaryota; kingdom Metazoa; phylum Arthropoda; class Insecta; order Coleoptera; family Chrysomelidae; genus Diabrotica; species Diabrotica undecimpunctata. The sequence continues at coordinate 148,180 of NW_027311909.1, read as the reverse complement.
CTGTAGGCCATAATTTTTGAGTGCTGACTCGATAAGCTCATGTGGAATAGATGGACTTTATTATTGGATGGATTTGATAAAACTAGACGTTTAGCTGGTACAACTAGTCTTCTAATATTATGGTCTACGTCTCCTACGCGAACAACAGAATTATTTGTGAGTAATAGGTCCACACATTCTATATTATTTAGGTAAATGCACAATCGGTTGTTCGAGATTCTGGAAGCGAAGCTGATGTTTTTCGGCCCAATAATATTTCCAATTGATTTGACGTAGTCAAATAATTTAAGATTGTTATCAGTTATATGGAACACTATAGCTTGCTCTTTTGTTGGGTACGTAGTTTTAGGTATAGATCTGGCAGCAGCAACATATGAAACTGGAGGGCTATTACTTTCAGTTGTATTACTGTTATTTGCCGTTGGGGAACTTATATTAGATTTCATCTCGCCCCTGTAGTCAGAAGCGATAATAGCTTGGTCGCTAATATTTGTGGGTTGTGTTTGCTATAGGCAACTTTAAATACGGCATGCCGTAAAACTGGTTGCCTATACGAACCAGGAAGTTAGCGACTATTCTAATATGCTACTATCACAGAACAATATTTATTACAATTGACAGAACTAGTGTCTTTGTTGGTTATGTTTTCAAGATAATATAAAGTAAATTAACTAATGTACAACTCACTTTGAGTCAGTTATAACATCATTTCACGATTCACTGTGTTCCATCAACTATATGGTTCAAATTTTAGACATATTCATAAACAGTATTGTTTATATCCGAAAATATTGACAAAATTTCGGCACTTCACACACAGAACTTAACTCGTTCAGTTCCCGTTGTCAGTCTCCATATACACAAATTGTAGACGCATAATTTTTGAGAATAATATAGTTGTCCAGTCAATCTGCTTGGAATCTGTAGTACGGCCTGTAGATAGAAAGTAATTGAAACAAAATCCCGTTGTTCATTAGATTTTTTCTTATTATTTTGTTTTTCAAGATTACATACTTCTTTTCTTTTCTGATGTTCTCTGTAACTGTCTTCTAAATCCGATTTGTCAGTTGAATTACAATATCACCTATCATATTTATTACAAACTAAACATTGATCTTTTTTAGGAACAAAAAAGCTTAAACTATAGCCGTTAGAAAATATTCTTCGATATGTAATTTCGCTTCCAGTTTCTTCTGCACACAGTCATTTATTTATATAAATTTGGTAAATTTTTTTTATACTTAAATTTTTGTCCAAATACCTACCTTTGAACTTTGGCGAATATAATGTAGGCCCATGGAAAAGACTCAATATGATCCTTCACGATTTTTCGGGTTCCACTGCTTGTTTTATTTGGCAGTGTATGCTTGCCTCTTTTATCCGTATCTATTATTTAATACCATTTAAAGAAAAGTAACACTTTTTGGAAAATGCAGGTGGTTTTTTTAAACTTCGACAAACTGTAACGACTCTCTTTGGTGGCTCAATTTTAATACGTGCAATAAGAAAATTTTTTTGGCATATATATTCTAACTTCCAATAATCACGAGAGAGTTTTTGTCTGTAATCTTCGCTGAAATACCTGGCACATTTTTGTAAACGCACTCTGAACAATTAACTGGTTTTGGCAATTTTGCTGGTCTATTCTTTTTTTTTATCTCGTAAGGCAAACCCTTAGCACGCCTCCTTTTTGCGACATTTATTACCCATTCTTTGGAGTTAGCTTTTCTCCAACGTTTTAGTGGACGTACGTCTTTTCATACTTTGTCAAGCAGTAGATTTAATATCCAACTAGCTATTTTGGTTGAAACTAAATTGTTCGTGGGTGGTTCTTTGTCATCATTTAGGCTATCAAGGTCAGCTGTTTGTAATTCGTATAGACTTCCTAGAGAGAGTGATCCCTCTGCTGATATGTGGGTTGATATGTGGGGTCTACATCTGAAAAGTCACTATCAAAAATGGATTCCATCATTGAGACTATTGTTCTGAGAATCATCAAGAATTGAACTGCTGTCTTCAGTTTCAAAGAAATCTAAAAAACACAAGATATTGCACTACAAGTAACTAATTAATACCTATTAACAAAGTATTTCAAAACTTTGTTCCTAGTCACAAATATAGAAGACAAGCAATTTTATTTAATAGTCTGCTTAATTTTAGCATAATCTTTTAACTTAACACCATTAAGATCATTTATGGTTTTAGCTTAGTAATCATTTCTAAATTTTAACTCGTTTTCAGGTAGAATAAAGTAGGTGTACTTAAAGGTTTTTACTAGTCGATATGAAAGAGAAATTTTAATAAGTCATACACGTAAAATGTATTAAAGACACTTATCACCTTTTTACTGAATATGGTATGCAGTAGTAGAAATATATTGTTGTCCGGCATAATAATATATGTGGGCTTACTTTGTTTTACATGCAACAGAACTTTAATTTTATGGAAGTAAGTAGCGATATATTGTTTTATTTGAAAATGGAAAGTTGGTTAGGTGTAACTTATTTGTTTATTACACAAATTATCTGCTGAATGGTAAGTCGTATAATTTATTGGGTTTTACTACTAATACACATGGACGTTGTAACAAAAATATATATGGTACTCCACTAAAATCTACCATCAAGATTTTCTTTTTATTTATGCAAAAAAAATAAACAACGCTCTAAGCCGTTAATAATTATTTTTAATGAAATACGCTAAACAGGGGTGGCCTTTATCTTTACTTAAATAGAAAGTGGTATCGTGTGTTATATTAAAAGTTATTTATTTATCTTTTTAACGGCTCATATTTTATTTTAAAATGCTTTCCGAGCAATTAAGTTAAAATTTTTGGTTTATCAAATGTACTTAGTAACACTAATAAAAATGCCAGCTTCTACTATGGAATAAGTTTTTAAGTTTAATTAGTTATATATCTGGGAAGTTGACTAAAGAATGAAATTACATACGACTAAGAAGTAAAAGCTAGAATCATATAGGCACGCGGAGCATTCCGTAAATGGAAACCCGCATTTACCAGCAGAAACCTAACTACTCAAACGAGAATACTCAAATGTTATATGTGGTCTATTTTCTATAAATCAAGTTAACCGAAATTATAAGATCTACAGTGCCAATCGCAAAAATTTCTTTATAAGGTCCTCTTGCCACTATGCTTAGTTAGTTATATCTTAGTTAGTTGCGTAAGTCGATTTAATATGAAAAATGTGTGTTTGTGTTTGTAACTGTCTTCTAGGCATACATTCTACCTATTTTGTATTAATATTGATCACCTAACAAAGAAGTTTGTTTTATGATTAGAGTAAAAAAAACACACAGGTAAATAATGATTTTGAAAAAGAAGCGACAATTAGGTGCAGTAGCTTTAATTATAATAATGATGCTAGCAATTAAGAAAAAAAGTGTTTGTCCTTGTGTAGGTTAGTGTGATGTACAATTTTATGTTTATGACATTCTTTAATTGTTGGATAGGCCAAAATTGATGAAATGCCCCTGAAGATGCTCTAGAGCGAAAGTACTTGGACAAGATTTAATTAATAAAACTGTGCTCGATATCTGCCTTTTATTTGATCAAAGTTCATTTATTCGAGCATTTAACCTTACATCAACATAAAAATAAAGCCGTAATTTTGGTATCATCATCTCATCACGCAGCCACTGAGGATACAGACACTAACAAAATCACACATAATAGTGGATTATAATTCAAAAAAGGGTGGTGTCGATTCAATGGACGAAAAATGTGCCAAATTTACAAGCAGTCGTCGAACTCACCGTTGGCCTATGATAATATTTTTCAGAATGTTTGATGTAAGTACAGTAAATGTTTATATTCTTTATGAATCTTTTAAAAATAATAATCATTTCTTCTTTTTCTTCGTTAGGTACCGTCTCCTCTAAGGAGGTTGGTAATCATCACAGCTATTTTACTTTTGAGATTGCAGCTCTGAACAAGTGTCGACGGAACTGCAATTATACCACTTTCTCAGATTGTTGAGCCAGGAGATGCGTCTTCTTCCAATACTTCGTTTTCCCTGTATTTTTCCCTGCATTATGGTTTGTAGCAACACATAATTATCCCCTCTCATACCGTGGCCGAGATATTGTAACTTTCTTATCTTAATGGTATTCATGATTTCCATTTCCTTTTGTCATCTTTCTGAGGACTTCAACATTTGTTATTCGGTATACCCAACTTATTTTTAATATTCTTCGGTAGGTCCACATCTCGAATACTTAACCTCGAAGTCGATCGCTCACCTCTTTCTTTATCGTCCAGGTCTCCACCCCATACAGCAGCAACGAAAACACAAATGAACGTAATATTCTTATTTTGAGTTGCAAACTAAAGTCTCTACTGCCAAATACTTTTCTCATCTTATATAATGTTGCTCTGGCTTGTCCAATTCTTATTTTTATTTCTTCTGTATACTCGTTATTTCCATTAATAATTGTACCAACATATCTGTATTTTTGTGCTTTTTCTATTGGAACCCCTCTTATGTTTAAAATGTCTTGTTGTTGTGTTTTGGAAATTGTCATAAATTTTGTTTTATTAGCATTAAGCGTTAGTCCGCTTTCCTCACTAGCATTTACTACATTATCTAAAAGTGTTTGTAGATCTTGTATATTTTCTGCAATTAGTATATTATCATCGGCATATCTGATATTATTGATGGGTCTGCCGTTGACTTTTATTTTAATTGATACATTTTCGAGTGATTTTTTAATTATTTCTCCCAAATAAAGATTGAGCAATAAGGGGGAGAGTATGTAACCTTGCCTTACGCCTCTTTTTATCTCTACTTCCTCCGAAAGTTCTTTGCCTACCCTGACTTTTGCTGTTTGGTTAAAGCAGAGATGAGTTATTATTTTTAAGTCTTTATTGTCAATGTGTTTATCTATAAGTAACTGTATAAGACGGTTGTGTCAAACCTTATCTTACTCTTATAATACTCATTTAAAAAGGCCCAATTTTATTGAAAAACTGGCATTTCAACTTATCCAACCTCAGATAAACAGAAGATTAGAAAGTTCTTTTGAGTTGAAAGTTGAGCATATGCGAGATACTGGGTATAGATGAACCTCAACGGCGTAAAGAAGTAAGAGTTGAAAAATTAGAAAAAAAAGGACTGTTCTTACTGTCACAATAAAAAGAAAAGAAGAACAGCTTATGTATGCTTTAATTGTCAAAAACCAATTTGATTGGAATGTGCGAAAAAGATTTGTTTGGAGTGCGCTACACGTTTTTTTTTTGTCCTAACAGTTTTTAAAAATCTTACTATTTTAATGTTTCGTACTCGTTGCTTAAACCGATTATAAATTTTTATCAAGATTCTTTAATTTGTTTTATTTTTATCACACTTTTTTCAGGCGTAAAAATGTACACAAAAAATCGATCCATTCTTGTTATAATGTTTTTTATTTTAATAATTACAGATAAACTATATTAATTATTGTGTTTTTTAAATAAATAATACTTTCAGTAAGTCATCGCAATATTTTTTTGCATTAAAATATTTAACAAAATAAAATATCCACTAAAATGTCAAACCCGTCTGTGAGGCGGTTAATTAGTGTTAACGCCATTGATTTAAGATGTTAATAATACTTAAGGGTTAAACATGTTGACTTTTTACGAATGAATCATTTGTTTAAACAATTATTACGACTAGTTGAGAATAACTTCACTTTTAGTTAATATTTCATCCTTTTTAGTATAAGAAATTAAAACATGTTTTAATTTTTAGTACTGAATCGCGCGCGCATTTAATTTGTAGATACAATATTTGGACGTAGTTATGCAGAAGTGATCCATTCCACAATTTCTTAAAATATGAGTTAGACACAAATTTACATGGGTAAAATTCGGAACTAAATTATGCTGAAATGATCCAACCTTTTCTATACAAGACAACAGTAATAATAGTAAAATGTCCAACCGCTTTTTTAGCTTTAATCGATTGTGCAGTAATGATTCATGCTACTTGAATCTTTAAATATTTTTAAGAGTAATTTACAAAAATGAACCAAGACACATGAATCATTATTACGTTTTAAAAATAATTTTAAAACGAGGCTTTATTTTTTAAACCAAAATGATCCGAATGGCCCGAATCATTTTCACAAAATTTAATAAAGCCAATAACACTAATGTATTTAACACTGTAATGATACAAAACGCTTGAATCAACCAATGTTATTCTCGCAATTTTCTTTGGTCATTATAAATGCAGAGGTGTTACATTCCATAATACAGCAGTATAACAAAGAAACCCAAGCGGCAACAACGCAACGCCAGCCAAGATCTGTCCAAGGTGCTACTTGTGATAGTAAAGTGGATAGCGTATTGCTTTTTTTTAACATTTAACGAATTCTATTATTACCTTTTTGGATTATTAATAAAAAGTATCAACTTAGTGAAAGTGAACAGACTCGATGAAATCATGAATATGACAAAAGCCATCCATGCAAAAATGGAAAAAATTTAAGTACCACCTAACCTACAAAATGAAGGTAATCTCTTTTAAATTAAAAATAAAAATGAATGCGTTAATTTCATTAGAAGACCATAAGTATTTAAGTTATGCATATAGTTCTTTAAAAAAATGTTCACTTTTTAAAAGTTTAGAGTTTTACATTGACACCAAACGATTTAAGATTTTTAATGTTGCCAGATCTAACAGTAATTACTATAAAATAATGACTTATAAATTTTTGAGCTGAAAACTTCTTTAACGACGTTGTGCACTTTTTAAATAGAGAAAAAGCATTAAACTCGCGACAGATGATACTCTTAAAATTTTAATAAATATATTAACTGGACATTTCTTTTTCTAGAAAAATTATATACGAGTATGTAATCAGAGCCCTGATGGAAGAAAGTCTTATAGTTATTAGCAAAGATAGAGATGTTAGAATCAATGAAAGTCATAATGTAATAATTGACAGCGGCGAAGATGTTGCCGATCCTGATTATGAAGACAAAGATTTCGAAATAAATAATATTATTTCTTACTTTGGAAGATCGGAGAGACCAGGCCATTGGAAACTGAATCTACAGGACGACCTAAGAGGGGTAGAAAAATAAAATTTGGAGAACACAACCGATCTGAAAGAAAATTAAGGAAATATAAAAATTTGCCATACACAAACATAAAGCACATGAAGGTATTACCTAAAGTATTTGTTGAATATAATTGTAAATGTTTAAAAAAATGCCAACAAATTTCCAAAGAAAATAGGGAATTGGAATTTAATAAATATCACGAGTTAGGTACATACAATGCTCAGACAATGTATATAATTGCTTGTGTAAAACAAAACACAAAGAAAAGATCTTATACCATATTAAACGAAGGCTTACAAAGGAAAATTAAAAATTTTTGTCGTACCTATACTTTAGGAGGAAAAATAGTGTGCCGTGATATGTTCGTAAAAACATATCCCCAAAAAGTGAAGGTATTTCTCCCCAAAAAGTGACCGCATCTTTAAAAAAAATGGCTCGCTCTGATAGCATTGTTGATCAAAGAGGAAAAAAGCAGGGAGGTTGGAATAAAACTCCTTCTGAAGACCTCAAACTTGTAATACGTCATCTAAAGTCAATTCCAACTTACACATCACTAGACTTCGGCAAATATGCAAATAAAAATGTAGAAAATATGCGCATAAATATGCACGTGTTTACCCGAAAATATGCAAATATTTTACAAAATATGCATACAAATAAATAAAAAAATCGTAAAATAGTAACAATTTTATTTAAAAAAAAAAGTATACATAACTAAATATTTTCTACTATTCATTAAGATTTACATTTATTTTAAGTAACTACATCATTTTTAAGTATGAATAAACTTATTTAGAATTATGGTAACAATAAATGACCAAGTGGTGTTCAAAATTATCTAACAAAAACTTGTGGCTTCTGTCTGAGTACATATATTTATATATGGAAAAACTTCGTTCAACATCAACTGATGTAACGGGAGCATTTTTCAAACTAACCAAAACATTTGGTTCTAAATTAATTGTTTCCGAAATATTTCCAGCTAGAACACTGACTACTTCAGAAAGAATATGGTAACCTTTATTTTTTTTCATAGTAGCTTCAAATTTTTTTAAAATATCTTTTCCAATATTACCTCTAACGTTCCGACAACATGACGCAAATTCTTTTATTAATGCTGTACTTTCGAACAATGACAGTTTTGGTGATTCTAACTGAGTAATTGTTTTTTGAACAAAACTAAAATTTGATTTTATAAATGAAAGTTCTTGTTGAAGCAAGTTACTCTGAAAAGTTTGTTTAGAATCCAAAAGAGATTGGGAACTTTCATCTGTTAACGTATCAATTATGTTCTTTATTTTAACAAAATGATCTGCATAAAAATTAGCTGCTTCTAACCATGTTCCCCATCGCGTTAAAATAGGTTGTGGTGGAAGAGGAATGTTAGGTAGCATTTCTTTATAAAGTTGAATTCTTATAGGAGATTTAAGAAATACTTTTTTGACACTGGATATCATGGTATTTACAAGAGGAAACTTTTTTCGTATTTCCTCTGCAACTCTGTTTAATCCATGCGCTACACAAGTAACATGTATTAAATCTGGGAAAAATATAAGGTGTTTTTGGTTAATCAAATAACTGGTTTGGAAAAAAAACACTCGCTAAGTGTTTTAAATGCAGTATTAATCCACAAATTAGTTTTTGTTACTAACCATTAGTACATCGTAAAACTTATTTTAAAATTCAACAAAAGTTTTTTTTTGTTAATTCAATTACAATAAAAATAATTGTGTTTTAGAATAGCTGACTTCATAAAAAAAAGTAAAGGTGAAAAATTTTTCTAAATACACACCATTGTATTGTACCATGGACAATTTTTTCTCACTAAAGGAAGCTATTTTTCATTTAAAAACAACCTACGAGTACTAAATTTCAAGTAAATACGTTTATTGGTTTTAAAGTTATTGTTGTTATTAACTAAAAGAATTTAATTTTTTTTAATTTTAACACCCTGTATCTCGAAAAGTGAATAAGTTTGACCCCTCATTAACTATATCGTTTTGTTCAATTTTTCGAGAAGTATCTACAGTCAAACGTTGTAAGTGTCATTTGGAAACACCCTGTATGTATGAAATATTAGATATTTAATATAAAATATTAGATACTTACAATTTTGCCACAGACTGAACAGTAGATTTTTCCCATATCCATAGACAGCTCTTTATAAGGTTTAATCCAAGTTGAAGCACTGGTTGTTTTAGGCATTATAAAATCACAATCTTCCTTTTTGTTACGCACAACGAGTGTTTACGCTTTGAATATCAAAACAAAAATGATTTACAAATCTGAGCATCAAATTAGAAATGTTTAGGTACCTAATTCAATAAACTGGGAGATTTTGGAAAATCCCTAAATTAGGAACAAAACTATTAGCCGTTTACCTGCTGTTAAGATACAATAAATTATAGATAGATTTGGGGATTAGATCATAAAATGCAAATGAGCGAACCCTTAGCGATTATCCAATAACTGAATGCCTCAGTGACGAGACTTTCTAAGAATGTTGAGGGCTACTTAAATTGATCTTCTTTGAAATTGTAAATGTTTTGTACCTGTAGAGATTACGTACTTAGATCATTTCTTGATTAAAATGACTACAAAATTTTATACAAGAATTGAAATAAATTGGTATGTTTAAAAATTTTCAAATACAGTATAAAAATCTGAACTTTTATGCACTTTATGCAAACTTTTATACAAATATGCCAAAATATGAAATATTTGCATAAAATATGCACAATATGCAAAATATGCAATATACATATTTGCCGAAGTCTACACATCACATTACAGAAGAGGAAATTGCTCTGATGCCTTATTCCTTCAGCCAAATCTGACTGTAAGAAAACTGTATAAGTTGTATACTGCAATGATAGTTGAAAAGTATCCTGTAAGAAAATGTGTTTCGTTTGTTTAAAAAATCTATTTACTTAAACAAATTTAATTTACGAACGAAATCGCTTCACAAAGATACTTGTTTAAAATGTGATTTATTTAACACAAAAATAAAAAACGTTGCAACTGAAGAAGAGAGAAATTATTTAACTGACGAGCATCAGAAACATGTTGAACTTTGGCAAAATGCAAGAGCAAAAATGAGGGACGATCTAAAAGAAAGTCAAATGTCCCAGGAAATGGAATGAATCACATTTGATTTACAGAAAACTCTCCCACTTCTAAGAATACCTACAAACATCGTTTTTTATAAACGAAAACTATGGGTATATAATTGTGGTATCCACTTAGGACCAGAAGACAAAGGTTACTGTTATGTATGGATGGAAGGAGAAGATAAACTGGAAGTTGTTTAATCAATCAAATGGAAATATACCTGAAACCTGATGTGAAACATATAATACTTTGGAGCGATTCATGTGGGGGGCAAAATAGAAATATTAAAATCGTTTTGCTATTGAAACTCTTTTTGTCAAAACATCCAAGTTTACAGAAAATTTCACAAAGATTTCTACAACCAGGTCATTCCTACCTGCCAAATGACACCGATTTTTGCAAAATAGAATCAGCTTTTAAGTTTCAGCAGCGAATTTATACACCAGAAGAGTTCATGGATGTCATGCGTTCGTTTCAAAGGAAAAAACCAATTTTTGGTTACTAGAATGAACAACGAAAAATTTCTATAGTACACATAAACTTGAAAAACTTATCGTCAATGGAAAATTATTAACAGATAAGAAGCCCATAAATTGGGTTAAAACCAAAGAAATTAAAAAAAAAAGAAAACCCGTATTCCATTTTCATGAAAAATTCGTTCGATAGTGAATTTGTGGAAGTAGATATAAAAAAAAATTCTAAAAGTAAACTTTTGACGTAAATATTTACTCCAGAAAATCTTTTGCGTCTATGGCCTAATGGTAAAGAGATTTCAGCTCCAAGGTAAGAATACGTTAAGTCGTTGTTAGATCTTATTCCAAAGGACTGTCAAAACAGTTAACAGGAAACAAAAATATTCTCGATGACATAAATGGGTATGGAAATGAACTAGATTTTCCCCTGGAAGAAAGTTCTACAGAATAATGTTTCTTCGTTCGTAACTTAAATATTTCAATGTTTTTATAATATAAAGATATGTTACCAAAAATAAATCTTTGTTTTATGTACAGACCTTGGTAAAAACAAATATAATTTGACAGTTATACAGACAATCACCGCTTTGGATCATATCTGCAAATAATAAAATTTGCTTTATACCACAAGAAACACAATTGTGCAGAAATGATCCAAATGTTTTTTTTATTTACCGAAAAAAATAAATATACCTGATTTTTTAAAATACGCACATAAGATGCAATAAACAATAATAAACATAGTTATTTTAAATTGTTATATTAAATTTTCTTTAAAGTTAATTATCTCAAAATTATGTTAGTGTTGGATGAATCAATTCTGCATAACTATGTCTATTTTAGTACTAAATTCAGTACTGAATTTAGGCTAATGACAAGCAGACCTTAACACGTTGCGTACGGCATGAGACAATACGTGTCTCACACTCGATTTGATCCTTGGACGGCGTGGCACAAATAGTGTACCACATGGTATACTTTCACTTAGACGGCATGTATTACAAAACGGTTCAGAAATACAAAATAGAAATAGAAAAACAGAAATACAAAAAGAGCCGTCCTAACGAGAGGCTGATATGCGCCGGATGTTTGTTTTGATTTTATGAACCTATTTTTGGTAAGGTGAATAAAAAAATGTAAATATTAAAAATTCTGTTTTAGTGGAAAGCTATAATAAGCATATGAAACATTGGAATATTAGTAAATTATAACAAAACATGTAAAATTACGAAAAAAATATTATTTCTTGTTCATCTTATGTTCCTGAAAAAAACAAGGAATACAATAATTCTTTTTACACCCATTGCAAACTGATCGGGAACAAGTATTCGCTGCAGTGTTCCTGTCATTTAATTCTTTTAAGGCCTTATAACACACAACACAACGGTTTCGTTTATGGTATACCAAAACGTGTTCTAGTTGTTCTATACCATCTGCTTTTTCGTTCTCCATGTAGTCCACACGATGTTTACCGAATAATAACCTTGCGGCTAACAGCTCTCTGTATTCCGTTATTTTAATTGTTTTGTGTGTTACCTCCTTATATATTAGAAAGGAATTTACTAATGCACAGCCAAAAATCAGTTCAACTGCTAATTTTCGGTACCACTTATTACCTCGTCTAAGGCAATGAGAGTAAGACTTGAGTTAATCTGATAAATCAATGTAGCTCTTGCACCTGTTGTAACTAACGACAGCAGTTGGTTTCTCTATTTCACCGCGTCTGTTCTTTATTTTAGTGGTGTCTGCTTGATGTTTTGTCGTAAGCATCATCACGTCACGTTTGTCTTTCCACTTTAGCATTACTATACCAGTAGAACTTTCTTCAGCAACAATTTCATTTTTTTTTAATTTAGTATTAACCACTTTGGGAGAATTGAGTTTACGATTAGCTCTTACAGTGCCAACTAGGTGTGTATTTCTTTCTTTTAACTTGGTTGAAAGATTCACTCTTATGTAATAGTTGTCGGTGTATAAAGTACGCCCACAGTCAAGTAGATTATCCATCAAATGCAACACAACTCCTGCGGAAGCACTACCATCATCAGTCTTATCATTACCAGAATACACTTTGAAATTGTATGTGTACCCACCTATAGTACATAATTTGTACAAATTTAGTCCAAACTTGTGCCGTTTGTTCTTTATATATTGCCTAAATTTTAGGCGTCCTCTAAACGGCACAAGTGTCTCATCTATGCATACTTTTTCACATGGCACCATTACTGTTTGAAACTGTTCAATTAGCTTCTCGAGAAGTGGAGTAATTTTTCTTAGCCGATCATTTACTACAGATCGGTCATTATTGTCGCTAAAGTGCCACATCTTTAATAGCTCTTCAAAACAATCTCGAGACATTATACTTTTTATCGAATTTGTATACAAAATGTCGTTACTCCAGTATGCTTTTCTTCGAGGATATTTGACTAATCCCATCCACATAATAATGCCAAAAATTTTTTCCATTTAAGAAGTATTTGTGGGAACCCACTTCTTTTTGTGTTTCCTCTTATTTGACTATACTACAGTATAATTTTGTAAAATCTGCTGTACTTATAAGTTGGTTTGTTCAACTATATATTTTATTATGTCGTCAGTAAGAAAGATGAAACAATCATATGGTTCTTGATCTATATAATTCTCGTAATACGAAGATTTTATTCCGTCATTTTCTACACTGTAATCCAAATATTTTCAGCGATGTTACATCAACTTCCCTCCACTAAGATTGCTCGCTATGACACACTTCTTCAGTAATTGTGTCCATATCAATTACTTCTTGTATAGTTACATCAATAATATTTGTTTGTTGTTCCACAGTCCTTGTTCCTTGGATTGAAATAGTTTCATGTGAACCAGATTCCAAATCGATCTACAAAAAGTTTACCTGTTTATTGTTGACAAAATAAAAATAAAGTTCAATAACTTACGGTTGCAGAAACCACATTAGAAGTACCTTCGCCAGATTTTTCATCATTTCTCTTGACACGCTTTTTGGGAACTGGCTCCTCGTAACCATCAGAAGAATACTCATTGGAAGATTCAGGTTCATATTCTTCCGACAAATAAACGTCGGCAAATTCACTTTCATTGTCCTCATCAGACATAATCTTATCCCAAATGGCTTGCAGACGGCTCTGTTCTTTTTCATAATCTCCCATATTGCAATAAATGGCACGATAACAACACTCCGTCAGCAACAACTAATAACAACTAAGACTACTTCTAACTTCTAACTAGACACAGAATAAAAACGATCTGCAAATTCAGTCACCCCACTACTGTTCCAAGAACCATGAATATGCATTTGGCGCGAAATATAGCGTGTGGTACGCGTAACAAACCACGCCGGCTGGAATAAACAAATTAATCCTTGGCCGGCGTGAAACAAACGTCTTGCCACAAAGTATATTCTAAAAAAAACTTATGATATATTTAAATCAAACAAGAAAAATTACTGTGGCATGTTAATTAGACAAAAATTAATCTAGATACATAAAAAAACCGCCGACTGGGGGTATATTTATTATTTATACAGCCGTACGCAATGTGTTAAACAATGCTTTTAGAACGTTCATTGAATTAAAAATAATATCAGCTTATAGTTTGTATTCGCGGCAATCTTTCGACGAAATGTAATAGAATAATTGACTGCTTATTGAAAATTTTCACAAGCTTTTCCTCACTCAAGGTCGTAATACCCTGATAAACAATTGAAAAATCGATAATAACTGATTCATAACTAATTCATAATAAATTATAAACTTTAATCATAGGCGTGACCAGTTTTTTTAGTCTGGGTTTCAATGCTGAAAATCGCGACGTAGCCCCCTATTTTTTTTTTAAATTTCCAACAATAATATATTCATATACGAAAAACCGTTTAGAATTTTTTAAAATAATTTTTTAAATTCAAAATATATTTTGACTGTGTTTATACCAAAATATTACGCGAGTAAAAGAAAAACTGGTGGTCACATATATAATAAAATACCTACATTAAAAATTAAAATTGACGTTAAAAATGTATTATAGCAACACATTACAACTACACTATCTTGCTATATATCTATATAATATACAGCAAGTTCTTGTTCAACAAAAGGGAACCATTAGATGCTCCAAACGGTCTTGTTGCATTGTTGCTTTGCTAGCTTAGAAAAAGTTCTCTCATAATTACAATTTGTTGCAGGAATTATTATATATTTTACCATTTTTCTATTATTAACTGACACCTCCAATCAAGCCAGTCGAGAGCTTTCGAAGATTTTTTTATCCTGAATTTTTACTTTTTCCTCTTCTTAGAAGTCTTACTTCAGCCAAATCAAGCTCGTAATGACACCTTAAATTTCTATATTCACAATCTCTCTCCAGATGACCACTCTACATAAAGAGCAACTAAAAAATTCAGGAAACTGACAATAATTTCTCCTATAAGAAAACCTGATAGAAATTGGGCGCTGATTGACAATGAAAAAGTCAATTTATTTGCAGAATATTTAGAAAATATATTTACTTCAAATTTAGGTCAAAACATGAATGATGATGCAGTTAGCAAATACCTAGATGTACCCTGTATTTAATAAATATTTCATATTAGTGGTTATTTGTAAGCCTGGCTATTATGTTCTTTTAAACTTTTAAAAAACATACTAACGAAACTCCATGTATATTATTCGGTAAACAAATGAAATATCAAATACTGCTTATTTTTACTTTGAAAAGAAATCGTCTCTTTTTTCAAAATAAACAAAATATTATGTAATTCCAGACTTTGTACCGCGAACAAAGAAACAATGAAACACAATTTTCTTAAATCCAGAACAAAAAGTCGCATAAAGTGATGGATGGCAGAAGTAATGGATTAGATAGTCAACTGCTACATTTATTTACAATTGAATGATATATTTTTTCTCAACACTCCTTCCAAATCGTAACTTTCTTTTCTATTTATCGTAGGTCTACAATTTTTTCAACATCCCTTAAATACTTATAAAATTTATAAATTTCAATAATAACCAAACAGTTCACATTTAAAAAAATACAGGATCCTAAAATCATCACACTTTATGATATTATATAATTAAATTCAAAAACAAAAAAAAAATTACAGCAGTAGGAATCGATCCAACTCTTGACTGTTGAAATGTTGAGCTTCGTGAGGGCGTTGGTGCTTATCTTATAAACCGTCGACACTATTTTCATTTCGTTTAATACTTATATCAGGTCATTTTTCTTTTCGTCGTGGGTACTGATATCACGGGATAAGATTTATTATATAATAACTAGTTAGGAAAACATGTGCAATAATATAAACACCAGCTGGTTTCGATGTGATCCACACTTTTTGATTTTTTTTTGTTTTGATATAATTAAAAAAAATAAAAGCAGCTAGTACCTAAAGCTAATAAAACAAATGAACGTCGTAACAACCATATATATGGTGGTCCACCAAAAACCATCCACCCAGGTTTTCTTTTTATTCATAAAAAAAATAATAATGATAAAAAAACGCTCGGAATCTTAAATAAAAAGTGGTATCGTGTGACATTTTAAAAGTTATTAATTTTTTAACGATACTTTTTAACGATAAATACACGTTATAGAATAAAGTAAATATAAATATTTACTATTTAATATAAAAAAAATATATCACGTAAAATAAAGATGATTAAAAGCAATCGAAATAGAATTGTTTATAGTCACTAAGTTTAAATCGCAGCCAAAAAGAAAATATCGCCAATGTTGAAGTGCCCCAGGCCAACAGGAGAACCAGTGAAAACCGAGACGATTCGACTACTCGAAAAAACAGTCAACTTTAGCCATATTTTTTGACTATAAATAACGGTTTCATAAAAATAAAAATTATATCATCATAAAATATAGGCCTATGGCTATTGAATGGCACCAATTTTAATTCTTATTTGTTATAAACACATCAGATTTGATTTTTTAAAGAAATTAAGCTTAATTAATTAAGGTTTGAATTTTCTAAAATCCATTGCAAACTTGGTGTGGAGCGGATGCCCAAACAACAGTACTTTTTTATAGAGCGTATATAAGATCAATAATTGATTATGGTTGTACACTTTATGGAACAGTTAATAAAATTAACGTACGTAAACTGGATATTATACAAAACACAGCACTAAGAATGTGTATGGGAGCAATGAAATCCACACCTCTCGAACGCCTAAGAGCGGAATCCAACGAACCTCCCTTAGGACTCAGAAAATCATTTATAGCAGAAAAAATGATGGTTAAATTACAAACGACAGGATCACATATCATCATTAATAGAATATGATTTAACTAATCCTTTCTGGAGAATCAAAAACTCTCCTCCTATTTACGAAGGACTAAGAAGTGTGAATCCGCTCTAAACAACACAAATATATTTCGATTACATTAGCTAATTTGTTCTACGTGGTGTAAATATTCCTGATTACTCTGAATTAGCATCATATAATAATACAGTTATACGCCAAATTTTGGCAGAACATCAAAAATGTCACTAAATTTATACCGATGGGTCAAAAAATACTGATGGCACAGGTTGCGCGTTTACAACTGAAGCTAGAGCAATACAAAAAATGCCATTATTTTTATAGACTCGCTTTCAGTTTTAAAAAATTTGAATTCCAATACATCCAATCACATTATATTTAAAATTAAAAATATACTTAAAACTTTACAAGATCTTAATAATATTTAATAAAATTAATAATTTTTTTAAATTCTACTGGGTCAAATCACACGCAGGTATAACAAAAAATGAAGTCGCAGATAATATTGCCAAAGAAAACATACAAATGTAAGAAGATATAAATTGTAAGTCAATAGAAGAACATATAAATTTATCAAGACAAAAAATGTTGAAGAAGTAAAGATACTTTTGGCAAGAGTACTATTTTACAAATCCAAGTAGATATACAAAAACAGAAAAAAAATTGAGAAGAAATCCTTGGTACAACAAATATGATTACAAAGATCTAACCCTACAGAAAATAGTCTGGCGGTGTTAAATCGCACGATCTTGGAGACCACTTCACGGGTCCGAAACGTAAAACTATGCGGTTACCAAACGTTTCTTTCATAAATCAATTGTGACACGAGCTGTGTGACATATCGCCTCGCCTTGTTAAAACCCCAGCTCCTGCACATCATGGTTTTTCAAATAAGGAATAAAAAAGTCAGTAATCATGGCTCTACAGCCGTTACCATTGACTGTAACATTCTGGCTAGAATCATTTTTGAAGAAATAGAGACCAGTGATTCCACCAGCCCATAAAGCAAACCAAACAGTCAGTTTTATGGATGTAATTGTGCCTCAACATACACTTGAGGATTATCTTCACTCCAAATATGGCATTTTTATTTGCTGACACAGCCATTCAACCAAAAGTGAGTTTCATCCCTAAACAATCCCGTTGGGCCCATTCACAGAATCTACGCGTTGCTAGTTGATCGTGTAGTTTTAATTTTTGCACGAGTTGGATTTTGTAAGCAAACCAAGATCTTTTAAGCGAAAATTCAACTATAAGTCATTTTTATTTTACTCCTCATGTTTCTCCTAAATGTTTATACCCACACCATCCGAGGTCTACCTTGTGTTGTCAACACAAAAATGCCCTGATGTCCTGGGCTAGAAGAGTGTAATCCCTGTAAAATCTTTTTATTAAAATAATATAATTAATGATTTTGGCTGCATGGGATTCCTCCCTAATGCCACTTAAGAAAAACAAAAAAAGTGATTTGAATATGCAATAAATATATTTTTATAAAATTAGCTCAATGCAGGAAAAACAAGTGAATTTCTTTCTGTTTTATATCAAACTAAAAATAAATTAGAAAAATAAAATTTTAATTATTACATTCAGGAGTATAGAAGTAAAATGAATTAATAAATTTAACTTTATGTTTACCATTACTAGAAATGTCGGTCCTATATAGCTTTTGTATGTGTGCATGTTTACAGCAAAAAAAAACATAAAAAAGGAAATATTGAAAGGATATTTCACATAAAACACGCAGAAGTGAGATGTGCGAGTGATTTATCACGATAAAGAAGAAGCTGAGAACGTGTGAATGGGAGTTTGCTTGGAGTGGGAATATATCATTGAAACTAGTGCTCGAAAATAGTGGTCGTGAAAGAATGCAACATCTGTTACATGAATTTACGATCAAATTCTTTGTATTGTGGTGTACAAACAACGAATTCGATTTGTTAGGATTTTATTTCTGCTTTAGTATTCTTTTCTAATCAATATTTTCGGCAACGCTGCTTTCAATCGATACGTAAAACTATTCTCTTTGTCATATTTGAAAGGCCCAAATGGATACGCCATACATTTATTGCAAATCATCATCATCATCATGTGCAGCTTTATCAAATGTTTCCAATTACGGTGCAGCCTCCCTTATTTCAATGTTATTCTATGTTCTTATTATTATTCGACGATGTCTTAGTTATTCGTTGTTCTTGTAATTTGCGCTCATTTGCTCCCATATTTTTTTATCTTGTGCTATTTTCGAGACCACGTTGGTCCTGTTAATTTTCTTATATCATAATCCCATCTAAGATTCGGGCGCCTCTTTGGTCTCTTAGCGTTCCTGGGGTACCACATAGTTGTTCTAGTGGTCCATCTGTTGTCTGTTCTTCTTGCTATATGTCCTGCCCATTGCCATTTCAGGAATTTTATTCTTTGGATTACATCAGTCACCTGGGTTTGCCTCCGTATCCATTTAATTCTTTTACGATCCCTCTTTGTTATCCCTAGCATACATCTTTCCATTGCTCTTTGATCAAATACTCTCTTCTTAAGGTATAGTGGCATTTTGGACTAGAAGACTATGGAATTTCTTTCGAATGCTGACCACGCTTGTTTTATTCGTCTGTTGATTTCCGGAAGTAGTGATCCTGATTTATGTATGAGCTGTCCCAGGTATATGTATTCGTCTACTACTTCTAGCGAGGTTTCATTAATTTTTATTTCCACGTTGGCGATCAGATCATTGCACATTATTTTAGTCTTTGCTAGGTTCATTTTTAGGCCTACCTCATTGCTGGCTGTATTAAGGTCATTAATTTGTAGTTGTAATTCTTCAGGACTTCTAGCAATTAGAATGATGCCATCAGCGTATCTAAGATGGTTTAGGTATTCTCCATCTATACATAGACCTTGGTTGTTCCAGTCTAATTTCCGGAAGATATTTTCTAAGGTTGCAGTAAATATATATATATATATATATATATATATATATATATATATATATATATATATATATATATATATATATATATATATATATATGTATATATATATATATATATATATATATATATATAAGTTAAGAAACCAGAACTGCTAATTCAACTATAATAAAAGGACAGCGTCAGCAAGCCACACCTCGGCGTCACCGAGCTTATAAATTTACTTTTGCATTGTATAGACTCACTCTTATTTTGCATTTTACTGTAGTAAGTAGTCCCTTGTAAATAAAGTTATTTTTTAAAAATATCGTTCTTGGACTTAGAAACATCATTTGGCGCAGTCAGTACAGATTTTCGGGAATTACGTTGCTAACCGTTACAAAAATCGAACAGTTTCGCGTAGTTTTTCGTTTTAACGATTTACCGGAAAACCGAACCTTTTGTGAAAGTGTCCAAGATCAGCTTTAGACAATGTATCACCAAGACCTGGGGAAAGAACAAAATCGTCGAACCCTGTAGGCAGCAGATTTAAGCAGTAGTTTTAACAAGACCTGGGAGAAGAACAAAATCGTCGAATCCTATAGGCAGAAATGCTGAAAATCTACATTTTAATGTAAGTGTTTCCTATTTTTTCCATTTTATTTTCCATTTTATTATTTCCATATTTGAAAATACTTATAGTCAGAGAGCTAACGAGAGTAAACAATTTTTAAAGATTTTATGATGTTATGAGATATTTTTAATAAGAGAAAGATTATTATTACTATATTATATTATCATATTTTTGAAAATATTTTATTATATTTAAGTTGAAAGTTTTATATTGAAACATATTTTATATTTTATTACAATTTGATATATTATCTAAATAAAAAGAATAAATATTTAATGAGTGAAACTGATAGTAAATTAGATTTAAGTAGCCTTGTAGCAGAATTAAATTCAATTTTAGAACCAAATAGCGATAAAAATAACGAAATGGCTCAAACAAACTACCAATTGTTAAAACTTTACTTAGATTCTATCCCAGCATATGATGGTAATCCACATACCTTAACCATATTTATAGAAAATTGTGAAAATTTAATAACTAATTTTGCTAGCCAAACAGACGGCACCTTAAATACATTTTTACTTCGAGCTATATTAGGTAAATTAAATGGAAGAGCTCAAATGTGAATAGGTTCTAGGACAGAATTAAATACATGGCAACTCGTAAAAGATGCCCTTAATCTTAGTTTTGGAGACCAGAGAGATCTCCATTGCCTTATCCAAGACCTGATAACGTTGAGGCCTTTTAAGAATGAAACCCCTTATAATTTTGGCATGCGATGCCAAGAAACACGTAGTTTAGTAACACAAATATTAAATACGCTTAATATTAATGCACAAGAGAAATTAATTAGAATAAATAGTTACGATGACTTATGTTTAAAAACTTACATTAGAGGCTTACCCTTATCGTTACAAACAAATATACGATTGAGAAACCCAGACAGTTTAGAGAAAGCTATGAGCTTCGTTATCGAAGAAGAGAATTTTCTATATTCGTTACAACGTGGAAATAATTTAAACTCACAAAATTCTTTTAGACCATCATCGAGACATAACCCTACGAGAAACAATAATCCTAATCGAACTTTTATTCCTAGAAATAAGTTTCAACAAAATCGCCCTAATATGAGATTTCCACCTTACCAATATCAAACCATCAGACCGCAATACCAAAATAATAATTTTTATCCCAACAATACTTTTCAACCACACCAAAATCACTTCCGAAATTTCAATAATTATAATTCTAATTTCAACCCAAGAAATTTCGACAATAATAATTCTAATTTCCGACCATGGAACTTCCATACTAATAACCCTAATTTTCAACAAAGAAATGTTAATAATAAACCCCAAAATCAAAATCAATACCAGCCAGAACCGATGGATACAAATTCACGAAATACTTCTTTAAGATCTAGACCACATTTTACCTCCACCCAATTATTTAATCAACAAATTAATAACGATCAATTACAATTCAAAAACCCCTTTGAAAATAATATTCCCACTGATTATGTACACCCAACTCAAAGTTCATTACCGCCTTACGATAACAATTATGAAACTCAATCCAGTCCTTATCGCAATCCAAATGAGACAAACGAAAGATCATATCACAATCCCACTCAAAATGTTGAAAACACAAATTTTTGCATGCGCCAAGAAAATTACAATCCGACATAATATATTTAAATACAACGATAGCAGATTTACCACATATTATTATTCCTGAACTCAATGCCAGATTTTTATTAGATACAGGGTCTTCCAAAAGTTTGATATCTCCACAGTTAGCCCATAAATTTTATAAAAATTTTATTTCTTACGAAAATTTTAATATACAGACGGCTCACGGAATTTCTAAGACTACACTATAATGCACAGCCTAAGTTTGGCGTGATTGGTCACAGCATAAGAGCTGTGGATTGGTCAGCATCTTCATCGGATTTTGAATTTTTCAGGTTATGTATCTCTCTGTTTGGCGCTTAAACATCTGTGATTAGGCGGTTTTATACCAATTTGCCAATAAGCAACCACACAGAACATTTCAATTTAAATTTTTCTCATTTATTTTTAAAAATCTGTTAAATTGTTTTAAAAATCTGTTCGTTAGAACACCATATTTAATTACCTAAGACTTTGTTTTAGCAAGCAATTATGGATTCTGTCTATCCATCTACTTCAACAAGCTGTGAAATTAACTCCGGAGCCTGCCATCTTTGCAGCAAAATATTTAAAAATGTGGAATTACGAAATCGTCATATCAAAGGAATACATAACATAGATATGTCGATTAAGAAAATTAATCACATTATTTGTCCCTTATGTGAACAAGAAACTAATTTCAAAAGCCATGAGAACTTACGAAAACATCTTAAAGGGAACCACCAGGTGAGTATTGAATTAATAACTTTTGAATTTTCTAGTTTACAAGAATATGAGACATGGAAAGACATGCAGAAATTTGAGACAAGTTATACAATGAATAGAATTGTTAATAGAAATGAACAGAAGACATTATACTATGAGTGTAACAGAAGTAACATTAAAGGTAGGTGCAATACTTTGTTACTTGTAATATTTAAAACTTATACTAATCTATATTTAGGATATAAGCCCAACTATAAAATTAGAACAGAGAAATCTGGTGGATCAATTAAAATTAAAGGAGTGTGTCCCTCCAGGCTGATTTGCAAACTGAGAGATCAAGGACAAGTTTCAGTCAGTTATTGGAAAACACATGCTGGACATAAAGAGGAATTAAGAACCATGCATCTGGCAAAAGCAGAAGAAAAAATGATTGTAGAGAAGTTAATATCTGGGGTGCCATCCAGCAGAATTTTAGAAGATTCAAGAAAATTGGAAACACCAAAACTAGAAAGACTTGCCCTATTAACAAGTAAAGATCTCTCAAATTTGTCCAGGAAGTATAATACATATAAGAAACGAGATCAAAATGATATGGTAGCAACGGCTTTAAAGGTTCAGGAATGGAATGCTAACAACAAGAATTATGCTTTCTTATTCAAGAAGGAAGGTAAAGACCTATCATTTTTTTATGCCTACTACAATTATAATTAATCCTATTTCAATTTGACTTGTGTGAATTGTTATCACTTGACTCATGTAACAAACCTTACTCTTAGCAGAATTAACAATATACATTTTTAAATAATATATCTCGTAAGATTGTAGTCATTGGTTTTTTACATTAAAACTAATTTTGTAATGGAGGTGCTGATTTATTGGGCAAACTTACTAGTTTTTTATTTTACTAGACAACCATTTTTGGGTCTTAGTCTGTTAAAGAATACTTCTCCATTCTGATCTATTTCACACTTTGCTCTTCCAGTTTTTGATAAATATGATATGTTAAATAAGAAGTCAACACAACAAAAAAAATAGGACTAATGATTACCTGTTAAAAAATACAATAAAATTTCAGTCTCTTACCATTAATTTATTATCTTTAATTATCTCTAAACTATAAATTTTTTATTTTTATTAGGAGAACAACATGATGTACTTAAAAAAGAAGATTTTGCCTTAGGATTCATGAATTCAGTAATGGAAGATAAATTAGAATTCCATAGCATAATTTGTATGGATGGTACACATGGCACGAACAAGAGGGGAATGGATTTAACAGTGGTGCTTATTAAAGATGACAGGAATACAGGATTTCCAGTTGCATTCTTACTGTCAAACCGATTGGACCAAGTAGTTCAAGAAGTTTTTTTAGGTATGTATTATATGAGTAGTGACAATTTATGACTGGTAAGTAAAAATAATTTTTAAAAACTTTTAGGTGCTCTCAAGAATAGAATGCAAACTGGAATTCATGCAGAACATTTTATGAGTGATGACGATAAAAAATATTATAATGCATGTTTGAAGATTATGGGCAACCAACCAAAGAGGCTTTTATGTACATGGCACGTTGTGAAAAATTGGAACATTCAAGGGAAGAAGAAAATAAAAGATCCAATTTTGAAGAAACAGATGAAAACTGAGATGAAAAGAATTATTAATGAAACGGATGAAGATAGATTTGTGGAGTTATGCAATAGATATATAATCAAATTACAAGAGGCAAATGAGATAGATTTTTTTAATTATCTGGCATGGTAAATAAGTATATGAAATCATACATTTTAAGTCATCCTTAAGTCTATTTTTTTTTGTAGGAATTACTTTCAGAATGAAGAGAGAATCAAAATGTGGGCTCATTGTTACAGAAAAAATTCAGGAATCAATACAAACATGGCGATAGAATCTTTCAACAACCTATTGAAGACCAACCACCTTAGGAGAAGTGCTGGGGTAACAATTGAAAAGTTATTGGACACAATAGATGATCTAGTTGACATTAAAATGTGGAAGAGGATTATAGACATCGAAAGACCAAATGCGAACAATTATCAAGATAGGGTTATAGCAAAAGCACACAAAATGGCAGAAACGATGAAAAACAAAGTGGAGGTTAAGAAAAATGAGAAGGTATATGGTCAATTTCAGGTAAAGTCATTTAGAGATCCTAATAAATTATATAATGTAAATATAAGGCAAGTATGTGAAAATGAATGTAAGACATTGTATTGTAGAGTATGTAAAATTTGTATTCATCGCTATCAGTGTGAGTGTGCTGAATATGTGGTGAGGAATATCTTGTGTAAGCATGTGCACTTGGTAAGAATGCACGAGGAGCGCGAGGGAACTAACTCTGTTTTAGATGATGCTGCAAGGTGTTTGGCAGAAACTTCAATTATCAAATCAAGGCATCAAGAGGAAATTAATGAGTTTGTCAGAGGGAAGGTAGAACAGACAAATGTGATCCAGGAAAACACCAGACGATGTCTTCAAAATGAAAACTTCAAAAATGTCATAGACAGCTTACATGACTTAGATGATGAAACTTATACACAATTACATGACAAATTTATGAGAGATGTTCAAGAAGCAAGACGTAAGGTGAAGAAAGAATTTCAGGAAACCCCTAAGGATATTACAAAGAAGCGAAAAATGGAAAAGCAGGAATATTTTCCTTCCAATAAAAAAAGAAACTGATTAAAAATTAAATTTGAACCATTCTTGTAGCTCACTTTATAGGCTTATTTACCTATTGCAAATTGCCTTTTGCATTAATTAGTCTTAGATGTCATAACTAACGACCTTCTTTTACAGATTCTTAGTTCTAAGACTAATTAACACTTTATTTTCAGATTCTTAGTATTAATATATCTAACCCCTTTCTTTGCAGATTCTTAGTTATAATACTAATCAACTTTTATTGCAGATTCTTACTTGTAATAAACATTTTATTGTATTTTAATAAAAGTATTTTTCCCGCTAGCTAGGGTTCATATATAACCTTTATGTCCACGGACCGTGATCCCTATATGCTCCGGTCCAACATAGCTATGGATAGTCCCTCATTCCCGAGGGTCAAATCCAGCGACAATTAGTAATATATGTAGTAAAATTTCATAAAATATATGTATAAATGCTTAGTTTAGGCCTGAATTTTAAAGCTGTGTTAAGTAATGATGTTATAATGATGTTATATTTGTATGCTTTTATATTAGAATTGCATTTTTAAATCGGGATGTACTGGGCCCTAGGCGAGGTTTAGAGGGGTTTTCCTTCGCCATTGCATCAATAACGCCCCCCCCCTCCTTTAATTTCCCAGATTTTTAATAAAGAATAAAGACATTTTAAACATAGCTGTTTAGTGTTTTATTTGGTTTGCAATAGTTATTTCCAGTAAACCTCTGCTTCATTTTGTTAACAATGACAATTTTTCATAGTACTCGATTCACAATATATATCTTTTTATTATCCTACATTTGTGGTGAAATCTAATATAATTCAGTGTTCTAAAAAAATGAAAATGGATAAATGTCAATTTGGATTTATGCAAGGAGGCAGGTCTACATCAGTAATTTTTATTATAAAACAGCTAATTTAACAATTTAGAATGAAAGAGATAGACTTGTGAATAGTATTATTAATCTTGAGAAAGCACATGATGAAGTTATCAGAAACCTACTGTGGCAGAGATTTAGTAGGAAAGGAGTGCCAGCTGAATGTGTGAGTGGAGTATGAGCAAGTAACAACTATAATAGTGTTAGAACTACTATATATAGTTAGAATAACTATTATAGTGTTAGAACTATACAATTGTAGGTGAAACTGGCCAATTTTGTGTGAAAATAGGGCTTCATCCGGGTTTCGCCCATATTTATTCTCATTTGTGCTGGATTAGATAACAACTGAACCTCCTTGGTATAGAGTAGCGGAGACAAGTCCTTAATGAAAAATGATTAAAATTAAGTTGGCTACAAACAAAATATTTAGAATATTCTTTTAAATATGATATTTCAATTCCAGATAGAGTAGTTGGCTTGAATAGACAAGAACTCACAAAAGATGATAATTTTCGGCTTTTAGGA
Organism: Diabrotica undecimpunctata; assembly: GCF_040954645.1. Classification (NCBI taxonomy): domain Eukaryota; kingdom Metazoa; phylum Arthropoda; class Insecta; order Coleoptera; family Chrysomelidae; genus Diabrotica; species Diabrotica undecimpunctata. The sequence goes on along the minus strand of NW_027311909.1, from coordinate 121,300 downwards.
TCGGTATTACCGTTTTATTTATCATACTTCAATTAAAGATAAAGGAAAGAGGCAAATTGAATGATGTGTGATAAAAAAGGTACGAAGAAAACTAAAAGGTAATTGTATAGGACTGGTTTTAGACCAGCTATGATGTATGGTACTGAATGTAGGGCAGTAAAAATGGGGATGAACAGAAATTGCATGTTTTTGAAAAACCATAATCTCAGAGAAAAAGCGGAGAGGTACTTAGTCCCTGGAAGAGAACAGAAAAGTTTACAGGAAAATAATTAGAGAAGCCGATCCCACATAGAGAAAGCTAACGAGAATAATAATGGTAATGAATGTTCTAGAAATAAAAATAATAAGAAGAACCTCTAAATCTTAATTAAAAAATTACCTAATCAAAAAAAATTAAAACAATATCTATATATCTAATAAAAAAGCATCACTAGCATATCAAAATAAAAAAACACAAGTCAGAAATTAATTTTACCTACATAATCTCAAAAGAAAAAATAATTACATTTCCAATAAAACTGTAATAGCCAGCTTAATCCTAAAATGTGAATATCATCCGCTTTGTACCAATACCACAGTAGATTGCTACTCTGCTAATAAATTTTTTAGCAATATACTGTGTCACAATACCTCAATTGTCATTTTAAAAAACATGAAACCCGCCAATTTTTAAATTGGGACCCACCCACCAACCAATCACGCCAAACCTAGGCTGTGCATTATAGTGTAGTCTGAATTTCTATGCACAATGAAATCATTAATATTCCAGCTAACATTTTTAAAGTAAATCAATATAATAAGTTTTATGTTTTTAAATTTAGCGAAAATTTCGATGGATTAATTGGTATAGATTTATTACAAAAATTAAAAGCTTCAATTAATGTCAACATGCGACAAATGAAAACGCCTTATGTAAACGATACCCATAATTTTTGAACCCATTAAAAAGAATATATTATATCCCAAATCAACTTTTAATCATACAATAATTATTCCCCCTAGAACTAAGCAAATAGTCAAAATACCGGTAAAATTAAATGTAGGATTAGGTATATTAGAATATAAGAATTTCGGTAAAGGAATCGAAATGCCTAAAGCAGTAGTTAACGTAAAAAATAATTTTGCTATAACCACTATTACGAATATAAGCGAATATAAGACAACGTTAAGTATTACTGAACCTTTTGATATAGAACCATTAGATATAGTAAATATTAATTTTATAAGAAAGATGGAAACTGATTGTCGACGACAACCCATTTTGTATTTGAACGGTCCGCCACTGCAGCCCAGCCAGCCAGCTAGTCGGTACAGACGACAGATGACAGAATGACATTCCATCACCAGCCGTTGAGAAGCATAGAACTATTTGTTATTGTTTTCATATTTTTGTGCAAATTCATAAATAAATGCAGTATTTTAGACTATTAATTAATTTCAATGAATACAGTCCACTACAACAATAAACATTGGTCCATTCGACCCGATATTTGTGATAAAATCAGTGCTAAAAGTGATTCACAGTTAACGGTCAAGTGAAAGAACACGTGGGATTGCCGAACAATATACAGCCAAAAATACCGGTGAGTTCCCGTCTGATTCCTATACCTATTTATACTGTTTTTGTTTGTGTAAGTTGCATAAAACTATTTACAATCTATATATCTATTTAAATTCAATTCGAATCTATTTGATTAATAAACAATGTCGGATGAACACTTAAAAAGATTAATTAGAAAACGTGCTGGTCATAAAGCTTCATTTACAATTTTCTCCAAATTTCTAGAGTCTATTAAATGCAAATTAGAATTACATGATGTTGAAAAAATCGAACTAAGCGACAGAATAAATAAACTAGAAAATACATTTTTAGAAATTAAAATTATCCAATCAGAAATAGAAGAATTGGCAGACGATCCCGAACCACACTTTGTGATAAGGGAAGAACTTGAAAACAATTTTTATTCACTATCGGCTAATGCCAAAGCATTGTTAAATAAATTCATTTCGGATATTGATGATAAAAAGTCGGTGACAAGCGAGCATACAAACAATAACACTTCTATTTCTGACGGGGCTTATCGTTTACAAGGTGTAAAACTGCCAACAATACAAATTCCAAAGTTCGACGGCACATACGAATTTTGGCTAGAATTTCGAGACACTTTTGAGTCACTCATTCATACAAATGATAGTATTACAAATATTCAGAAGTATCATTATCTTCGGGCATCATTACAAGGAAATGCCGCCGCAGTCATAAAACCTATCGAATTTACCGCAAACGGGTACAATTTGGCATGGGACTCTGTATGTGATCGATACAATAATAAAAAACTCTTAATACACAATCATATTAAAGCTTTATTTTCATTGGAATCTATTCACAAAGAATCTTTTGTAAAATTTCGTAAATTAGTAGATGATTTTTCAAAACATTTAAAGTCACTTCAACAATTAAATCAGCCGTGTGAACAATGGGATGCCTTACTTATATTCATTATAACATCAAAACTAGACGAAACTACTATTAGGGAATGGGAAAAGCATATTGCTACTCAAACGGAACTACCAACTTTATCCGATCTTAAAGGATTTTTAAAATCAAGAGCAGATTTTCTAGAGGCAATTGAAACGAACATTGAAACAAAAAATAAAAGTAAGGAGAACAGGACGACTAGGGGATTCTTAGCAACAAAAACAAACTATACATGCGTCTCTTGTCAAGGCGACCATAGCATTTACACTTGCGAAACATTTTTAAATTATCCAATAAACGAAAGGTGGAATTTTATTAGATCAAAATCATTGTGTACAAACTGCTTGCGATCGGGTCACTCCAATAAACAGTGCAAACTCGGGCCATGTCGCAAGTGCAAAGCACGTCACAACTCACTTTTACACAATAATACAAATGATAGGAGCATCATTATAAGCCAAAATAATTCGGGCACGTTTAATAGAAATTCGAATATATCCAATAGCAGTATTAATACAAATCCATCACAAAGTACAAGTGAGCCAATAAATCCAGTAACAAGTAACAATACATTTTGTGGTAACAGCATGCTTTCTTGTTCTGATACAGGCTATGTTTTTCTCTCAACAGCAATCTTAAGTGTTAAAGATATGAATGGTAAAATGCAAAGGGCTCGTGCACTATTGGATTGCGGGTCTCAATCTTCATTTATCACAACAAACATGTGTAACAAACTAGGAATCAAACCACAAGATGTCAGCTTAAATCTTTTGGGCATACAAATAAATTTGTAAAAATAATCAACTGTTTTGTATTGCCAAAAATAACAAATATTCTTCCTCATACAAACATTGATGTAAGCGCTATAAACATTCCTAATACAATTCGGTTAACAGATCCTAATTTTGGCAATGCTGGATCTATTGACATTCTTATCGGCGCAGATATTTTTTGGCATTTGATTTTGTAAAGGTCGCATATCTTTAGATCAAGGTCCTATTTTAACAGAAACAATATTTGGGTGGATAATTTCTGGCCCGCTGGGATCGGTTCCCCACAATACAATATCTTGCAATCTTAGCACAAATCTGGAACTAACTAAACTTCTTCAGCAATTTTGGGAAGTAGAGGAATTGCCAAATATTCCTCATCTATCTGAAGAAGAGCAATTGTGCGAGGACAATTTTCAAAAAACTACTACACGTGATCCAAATGGTAGATTCATAGTTATGATGCCATTAAAACAATATCCGCATGTGTTGGGTGATTCAAGGATACAAGCTGAAAGAAGATTTCATCATCTAGAAAAAAGATTAGCACAAAACAATCCTCTTCGCGAACAATATATACAATTCATGCGCGAATATCAGGAGCTAAACCACATGTCGTTAGCAGATATCTCTGAAAACTCTACTGTCGACTACTACATGCCACATCATGGTGTCCTAAAGGAGGACAGTCTTACAACAAAACTTCGTGTCGTGTTTGACGCATCTTCACCAACAAGCAACGGGTTATCATTAAACAATATTCAATGCGTCGGACCCAGTATACAACAAGATCTATTCTCAATTCTCATCCGATTCAGAAAACACAAATTCATCATAAGCTCAGACGTAACCAAAATGTACAGGCAGGTGTTAATTCATCCCAGCCAACGCAGTCTTCAAAAAATAGTCTGGAGGGAAAGTCCTTCAGATCCATTACAACATTTTGCTTTAAATACGGTTACTTATGGCCAAGCATCAGCTAGTTTTCTTGCTATCCGATGCCTTTTCGAGTTAGCTAACGAATCCCAATTGTCGCAACCAGAAATCGCGAAGATATTACGTCAGGATTTCTACGTAGATGACTTGTTAACCGGTGCGGATACTATTACTGAAGCTTCGAACATCTGCCGTGAAGTCTCACGTATTTTACTTACAGGTTGTTTTCCACTCAGAAAATGGATTTCAAATGACCCAAGAGTTTTAGAAAGGGTAAATAATCAAGATGATTCCTTTGGAATTCTAAACCTCTCTAAAGATGGAGTCACAAAAACTTTAGGACTTATTTGGTCATCCCAACGTGATTCACTATTATACAATGTACAATATAACAATTACAAGGAAACTTGTACCAAAAGAGATGTTCTTTCTTTAATTGCAAGAATATACGATCCACTAGGCTTAGTAGGTCCTTGTATCATACTTGCGAAGATTCTAATGCAAAGGCTATGGACTGAAAAACTGAATTGGGATGAAAAATTAAGCGGTTCATCACTAAATACTTGGAATAGATTGAAAAATGATCTTGCCAATCTGAAACAATTAAGTATACCACGTCATGCAGTGTGCAATAATGCTAAAGATATAGAAATACACGGTTTTTCGGACGCATCACAACAAGCCTACGGTGCTTGTATATATTTAAGAAGTACTGATGACAAGGGAAATATCTCGGTTAAAATTCTATGTGCTAAATCAAAGGTTGCCCCTATCAAAACTCTAAGCATTCCACGCCTAGAGCTTTGCGCAGCTGTATTACTTTCACGTCTTTTAACTAAGGTAATTGAATCCATTAATATAGACCTTAATAAATGTTATTTATGGTCAGATTCCACAATAACCCTTGCTTGGATCAATACTTCTCCTAACAATCTTCAAACCTTCGTAGCTAACAGAGTCTCCGAAATTCAGGTCTTAACAAAGTCCTATACATGGAAGTATGTACCCACACAAGATAATCCTGCAGACCATCTATCAAGGGGATTATCTCCTTCTCAAATACTAAATTCTTCACTATGGTGGGACGGTCCGTCATGGTTGTCTTTAAGGGAAGAATTTTGGCCCCTTTTAAATCCAAAGGTAGACATTCTACTCGAAATAAAATCTCAAACTATTCTCAATTTTGTTTCCTATTCTCAGCAAGAACAATGGTTTCCATTCAAGGCCTTTTCACAATATTCGCGTTTACTGCGCGCATTTGCATACATCCTTAGATTTAAAAATAATTTATTAACACCCAAAATTCTTAGAGAGTGTGGCTCTCTAACATTAACCAATATTAATGACGCTCGTCGTTATTTATTGAATATCATACAACTACACTCTTTTCGCGAAGAGTATGATCAGCCGTCAAAACAAAAAAGCGTTAGTTCCAACAGCAAGCTCTTCTCTTTAAACCCATTTATTGACCAGGATGGTTTAATACGTGTTGGTGGTCGCTTGGCTAACTCGGATTTTCTATATGACAAAAAACATCCCATTGTCTTGGATTCAAAACATCATTTCACGATATTATTTTTCCGTCATGAACACCTGCGTCTATATCATGCAGGCCCTCAGCTGCTTCTATCTACTATTCGGGAGACATATTGGCCTATATCAGGCAGAAACCTATCTAGGTTGACTGTTAAACAATGTACTACTTGTTTACGATTTAATCCTAAACCTATACAACCAATCATGGGTGATTTACCACGTGACCGATTACTATACACATTTCCCTTTGCCATCGCTGGTATTGACTACGCCGGTCCGTTTTTGTATAAAAATAAGGGCAGAGGTGCCAAATTAAATAAATGCTATATTTCATTATTCATATGTTTTGCTACAAAGGCGATTCATCTTGAGCTCGTAACCGATTTGAGCACTCAAACATTCATGCTTGCCTTGCGCCGCTTTATCGCTCGTAGAGGAAAGCCAGCCAAATTGTACTCAGATAATGGTAGAAACTTCGTAGGTGCCATGTCTGAACTTAAAAGATTTTTAAAAATTAACAATGCACACATACAAGATTCATGTACACATGAGGGTATTGAATGGCATTTAATTCCGCCATATTCTCCACATTTCGGGGGACTCTGGGAATCCGGAGTAAAATCTTGTAAATTTCACTTAAAACGTTCACTTAAAAATACAAATCTTACATTTGAGGAGTTTGCAACAATACTATCACAAATAGAAGCAGTACTCAACTCCAGACCTTTGTGTCCTATTAGTCCTGATCCTAATGATTTAACACCACTCTGTCCCGCTCATTTCCTCATCGGTAGAATGCCAACGCTAGCTCCAGAACCAGATCTACTCCAAGAGATTCCACAACGACTCAATAGATTTCAACGCATCCAACAAATTTTCCAAAGTTTCTGGAAGAGATGGTCTTCCGAATACGTCGTCGAGCTACAGAGACGTTCTAAGTGGCAAATATCCAAGGGAGAATTAGTAGAAGGAACTTTAGTCCTTATCAAAGATGACTGTCTACCACCAGCAAAGTGGAAACTAGGCAGAATAATTGAAAGATTCAGGATCTTTCAAGGCCGGGAGTATGTCGACGACAACCCATTTTGTATTTGAACGGTCCGCCACTGCAGCCCAGCCAGCCAGCTAGTCGGTACAGACGACAGATGACAGAATGACATTCCATCACCAGCCGTTGAGAAGCATAGAACTATTTGTTATTGTTTTCATATTTTTGTGCAAATTCATAAATAAATGCAGTATTTTAGACTATTAATTAATTTCAATGAATACAGTCCACTAAAACAATAAACACTGATGAAGAAACGTCTATTAATGATGATAACATGTTAAAGAGGAATTTAAAAAATATAAGTATAAATCATTGTAACAAAGAAGAAAGAGAATTACTAAAAAAGCTTTGTTTCCAATATAGAGACATATTTTATTGCGAAGGAATACCCTTAAGTTTTACTAATAATATTAAACATAAAATTAAACTCACTGATAATTCTGCAATATATACAAAATCATATCGTTTCCCGGAAGTTCACCGAGAAGAAGTTAAATCCCAAATAAATAAGATGTTAGCAGAAGGTATAATAGAAGATAGCAATTCCCCGTTTTCGAGTCCCATTTGGGTGGTCCCGAAAAAACAAGATGCTACAGGAAAAAGAAAATGGCGTCTAGTAATAGATTATAGAAAGTTAAACGAGAGAACCGTAGATGATAAATACCCGTTACCAAACATAACAGAAATTTTAGACAAATTAGGGAAAGCAAATTACTTTTCGACACTAGATCTTGCAAGTGGCTTTCACCAAATAGAAGTAGACCCACAAGATGTTGAAAAAACAGCCTTTAGTACACCACAAGGTCACTTTCAATTTAAAAGAATGCCTTTTGGTTTGAAAAATGCAGCCTCGACCTTTCAGAGAGTTATTGATAATGTTTTAAGAGGATTAACAGACGAAACATGTATAGTATATTTAGATGATATTTTAATTTATAGTACATCTTTACAAGAGCACCTTGAAAAGTTAAAAATAGTTTTCGAAAGACTCAGAAAGAGTAACTTAAAAGTACAATTAGACAAGTCAGAATTTTTACAAAAAACAGTTATGTATTTAGGACATGTAATTACCCCTCAAGGCGTTAAACCAAACCCTGATAAAATCTCCGCCATAAAAAGATTTTCCATTCCAAAAACCCAAACTGAAATAAAAAGCATTTTAGGATTACTAGGTTACTATAGACGATTTATAAAAGATTTTGCAAAAATTACTAAACCGATGACCAAATGTTTGAAAAAAGGTTCTAAAGTAAACCATGATAAAGATTTTATTGATTGTTTTGAAACTTGTAAACAAATCTTAACAAATGACCCCATTCTACAATATCCGAATTTTTCCCAACCATTTATTTTAACGACAGATGCCAGCAATTTTGCAATTGGAGCTGTATTATCACAAGGAAATGTTCCAAATGATCGACCCATTGCATACGCCTCGAGAACTCTAAATAAATCAGAGACAAATTATTCAACTATAGAGAAGGAGCTACTAGCAATTGTATGGGCCTGTAAACATTTTAGACCATACCTTTACGGAAGAAAATTTTATATTTACACGGATCACAAACCATTATCTTGGCTTTTCAGTCTAAAGGAGCCAAACTCAAAATTAATACGATGGCGTCTAAAACTAGAAGAATATGATTACAAAATTATGTATAAAAAAGGAAAACACAATACAAACGCAGACTGTTTATCTCGCATTACAATTAACGCATTAGAAGATGAATCAATAGTAAATAATCCTGGAGACGTAGACGAAGATATTTTAAAATATCTCCAAAATTTTGCAGAGAATCCATTAGACCCACAACCTTCAACAAGTAACAATAACGACTCAAGAAAAATTAACATTATTTCTGATATAAGAATACCTCCAGACAAAATAGATACACCAGACGAAACCTCAGATGAATCTACACAACATTCAACCGCAAATGAAACAACGAATCAAGGAATACCCATTTTAGACGAAATAATAAATAACAAAGTTCACCAAATTTTAGTGTACCCAAACGTTTACCCAAAAACCGATATAACTCATGAAACTTATCAAAACCATAAAATAATTAAAGTCAAAATTCCTGAAACTGATAATGAAAAATATATTTTTGAATTTCTTATGGCTTACACAGATCTTAACAATACATTTTATTTATATTTCAGTAAAGACAACCTGTATAATGATTTTAATAAGTATTATCTAAAACATTTTTCTGAACATGGTCCGAAACTAATTAAATGCACTAGATTAATTAATACAGTAGCAAACGAAGAAGAACAAATCATTTTATTAAAAAATTACCACGAAGGAAAAACTAACCATAGAGGAATTAATGAAACTTTCGATAAATTACGTCAAAATTATTATTGGAAAAATATGAAGACATCTATTACTAATTACATTAACGAATGTTCTATTTGCCAGAAAAATAAATACGGTAGACACACCCCCTATGTCCCGCTAATGCTTACGGAAACCGCCAGCAAACCTTTTCAAGTTGTTCATATAGATATTTTTACATATGACGGTAACAAATATTTGACTATGACGGACGCATTTACTAAATTTGCCCAAGCTTATTCTATTCCAGGTAAAAACGCGATTCACATTGCGAAATCCTTAATAAAATACTTCACTTCTTTCGGCATTCCCCAATTAATAATATCAGACAAAGGTAGAGAATTTAATAACGAAGTAATAAAAGATTTATTAGCAATACATAAAATCAAAGTTCACTTTACTACTCCTGGCCACCACGAATCAAATTCAATAGCTGAACGAATACACTCTACTTTAATCGAACATTTAAGACTTCTAAAACAGACATATCCTAACGAAGATGACTTAATGGACTATGCTCTTATAGCTTACAATAATTCTATTCATAGTTCCACAAAATTTACCCCATTTGAATTGACTTTCGGACATACAGACTCTAGAAACCCCAACGAACTATTTCTTTCTCAAAATTTCTATTCAGAATATATAAATAATCATAAAGACAAATTAAAACACGTTTACCAAAAAGTACATGAAACTCTAACAGAAAATAAAACTAAAGTAATTAATAAAAGAAACGATCAAGGAGAAATAAATTCAGAATTCAAAATTGGACAAGTAGTTTATAAAGTTAATACCCAAAAACGTAACAAAAAACATCAACCATACTTAGGTCCCTACAAAATAACTAAAATTCTTGACAGAAACCGAGTAGAACTTGTACGACAAAGACTTAAATATAAAAAAGATACTAACCAGACAGAAATTATACATATCAAAGAACTAAAGAAACCTCCCGTTGCAGGTTCATCCTCTGGACAACAAACGTCGACGCAAAACGAGACACATCCAAATTCCACAACTTAAACGACAATCCCGGACTTTTACCGCTTCATTTAGGCACAGCCCGAATTCAGACAGATGTTTGGACTTTTATACATATCTATGACATTACAAATATTACTACAAATTTCCTAACTCTACAAAATCAATATAATTCCATGATAAATACCCTTTCAAATACTTCTCAAATTCTAAGCTTTAATAAAGAATTTCAAGACTCCTATCATTTAATTCAAATTTTGGAAAACAAAATTTATCTTGAGTTAAAACAATTAAATCCCTTTTGGAATACCAGATCTAAAAGATCTCTATTTGATGGTGTAGGTTCTGCAATCAAATTTATAACCGGAAACCTAGACCAAAACGATGCAAAACGTTACGACGACGCTATATCAACTCTAACAATTAATCAAAATAATATTAAAACTATAGTTAAAAATCAAATCACCATATTAAGTTCTTCAATAAAGAATTTTGAAAATAATACAAAAATCTTAGCCCATAACCAGTTAATTTTAAGCTCACGAATAACAGAAGTTCAAAACTTAATTAAAGATATAAAGATAGAAAAAGTTGAGACATTTCATTATTTTGCACTAGAAAGACTTGTATCGCAATTTTACACTAGTTTCCAAATTATTTATGATCTATTAGAAAAAATCGAAGTTGCTATCAGCTTTTCAAAACTAAATACCTTTCATAATTCAATAGCCGACCCAAATGAACTATTTCTCGAAATTTTAAACGTTAATAAACTTCTTAAAAATAACAAACTCCCTTTTGAATTATCTTTGCAAAATATTTTGTTATTCGAAAAAATAATTAAGATAAAAAGTTATAGTAAAGCAAATAAAATAATTTTTGTACTTGAATTGCCTATTGTTGAGATCAATGACTATGATTATTATCATCTTTATTCCTTTCCGACCAGATACCAAACTCATTTTAGAACAATTATTCCAAAATCCAAGTTCCTACTTTCCAATCGATACCAATATGCACTTGCCAACGTTTAATGTCAAAAATTGGTAGAAGAAGAATATTTATGCCACGATGTCCAGTCAATTAAAGTAACACCAACAGCCCCTTGCGAAGTTCAACTCATACAGTACTTAAAGTTTGTAAATCAATGTCAATCAGTGCCAACAGAAATTAATAATATAAAAATTCAAAAACTAGAAAACAATAAGTGGATCGTAATAACGCTAAACAAAGTGATCAGTATTCAACAATGCGATAAGAATTCGGACAATATTCCATTAAACGGTAGTTACTTAATCGAACTCAATAGTGTGTGCGAAATATATATAGACAATTACGTTTTAAAAACATTTGAACTAAAAACTCCAAATTTTGTTAAAATGGAACTGCCAAATTTAGAAGTATTACTAAAAATGCCGGTCAGTGATCTAAACTTTAAACCAATAAAAATAGACTCGATAAAATTAGATGAATTAAATAATGTGCAAAGTGCTTTAGCAGATCAAGAAAACAAAATAGACAATCTAGACACAGTTCCTGTTCATTTTCAACATGTCAGTTTTTATACCATAATTTTATATGTCTTAGCAATCATTTTCCTTGTCTACACCATTTGGCGAATATACACAAAAAGGACAAATCCAGAATCACCAAAAGAATCCACAGTACGAGAAAAAAAGGTACCAGATAATTTTCCATTTCTTCGAACTATGCCACCCCATAGTTCTCATCTAGCCCCGGAGGAGTTAAGAAACCAGAACTGCTAATTCAACTATAATAAAAGGACAGCGTCAGCAAGCCACACCTCGGCGTCACCGAGCTTATAAATTTACTTTTGCATTGTATAGACTCACTCTTATTTTGCATTTTACTGTAGTTATTAGTCCCTTGTAAATAAAGTTATTTTTTAAAAATATCGTTCTTGGACTTAGAAACATCATTTATATATATATATATATATATATATATATATATATATATATATATATATATATATATATATATATATATATATATATATATATATATATTTAACGTGATTATTTCGACCAAAAATTATATTAAAATTAAAAATTAAAAATTAAAAAAAAATTAAAAATATTTTATGATGGGTTTTTATCAAGAGATCAGCCAAATATATGAAACAAACATTACAACTTTAATGAAACAATGGGCGAAGTTAAACATAAGGATAGCAAAATTGAATAATAGGAGAATTTTTTTATTACGTTGTAGAACATCTAATGTTACACCTGAGCACGTTCGTAACAGTGTTTTTAATCTAAGAAGCTTATTATACGCAGGTAATGACAATTTTTTAAATAATAAGGTAGATAAATTCATTAATGAGATCCATAAGAAAACATTGAATTTAGAAATAAAAATAACTTTTATTAATGTCTCAAATGCGAAAAGTGATATTAATAAAATTAAGTGTGAGTTACAACAATTTGTTCCTAACAACATATTAACTGAATATGAACAAAGGTTACAAAATAGTTTTTCCAATGTTTTCAACCAAGTTAAGCTTACTAACATAAAAAAGTTTGAACATCTAACTAATAACTTATTTTCTAACCACTTATTTTTAAACAATGACAAATGGTTTAAAAACTTGTCGAGCGTTGACTTTCCAAAAGAAGTGTCTGATTTTCTTTCTCTTAGTCCGAAATTTAGTGTTGAGTGTACACCCCTAGATTTTAAGTTAGATATTTTTTTAGCAGATGTAGAAAATATCATCGATAAGGTGGCAGTTGAATCCAAGGATCTACTTAGGGCACAAGTAACAAATGTAGTAACTAATTATCTACACAATTCAACATCTAAACCCCCCACAACATTAAACAAAACGTTTAAATATGTTCAAAAATATTTGAAGTTGCATTCAGACATATATATTTTCCAATCTGACAAAGATGGATGTACGGTAGCTATAAACAAACAGGATTATATCGACAAAACATTAACGTTGTTAAACGACAGATCGACATATATTCGTTTGGACAAAGACCCTACTACAGTGATACAGAAAAAATATAATGACTTAATAAAAACATTAAAAAACCAACATCAACTTACTGAACAATTTGCAAAAAAGTTAACAATCTATGACTCATGTTCTCCTAAACTTTATTGTTTGCCTAAAATCCATAAATTGGACGTTCCTCTCGGGCCTATTGTAAGTTCTTTAAAGTCCACTACGTACAACATTTCTAAATTTCTTGCTGATATATTAAATGATGCCTTTGAATATCGCAATAATTATAATTCTAAGGACACATTTACCTTTGTCGATGCTGTTAGGGGAATGCGGTTACCAAAAGATTATGTTTTGATTTTTTTGGATGTGGTTTCTTTATTTACAAACATTCCATTAAATATGGTCACGGACATTATAGAATCAAATTGGAACCTTATAAAAGACTACCCTACATTATCTAAAGGTAATTTTTTACTAATTCTCAGGTTCATTTTTAATAACACTTATTTCAGTTTCAATGAAAAATTTTACTCCCAAATTTTTGGAACACCTATGGGTTCCCCGATTAGTCCCATCCTTGCTACTATTGTAACTGATCATCTCTTAGACAATGTGATCACACAATTACCTTTCGAATTACCATTTATATATAAATATGTCGATGACATCATATGTGCAGTTCCATCTTATCACATCAATACCACATTAAACATTTTTAATTCATTTAATGAACATCTTCAGTTCACAATTGAAACCGAGACAGATCTTAGTATACCATTTTTAGACACAAAGGTAATAAGAACAAATGACAATATTCTGCCATTGGATTGGTACCAAAAGCCAACAGCATCGGGAAGGTATATGAATTACTTTTCAAACCACACCACCAATACAGTATTGGGTATGAAAAACAGGGTAATGTCCATTGTTGATGATAATTTGTTACAAAAAAAAACTGGACATATTATACAAAATTTTTCTAAACAACGGCTATCCTAAACATATTTTAAAAAAACTCATTTACAGCAGTAATTTCTATGATGGTCCTGTCCTTGACTCTAACAATGAGTCAATCAAATACAAAAAACTCCCCTTTATTAACCGTCTAACTCAGTCTGTCGTATCCATATTTAAAGATGTTTCCAATATTAATATAGCTAAATACAATACCATAAATAGCAAACAACTTTTTTCTAAAATTAAAGACCCAGTACCAACCTTATATAGGAGTAATGTGGTATATGAAATACCGTGTCTAGGATGTAAAAAAAGCTACATTGGCCATACATCGCAGTGGCTAAAACAACGTATCACACAGCATAAAAGTGATTGCCGCTTAGGAAAAAATTCTTGCGCAGTTGTCGAGCACTACAAAAACACCGGTCATCTGTTAGACTACAACAATGCTCGTATTTTGGCACAGACTGAAAATTACAAAAATAGGTTATTTTTGGAGATGTACCACATTAACAAAAATAAACAAACGTTAAATTATAAAACAGACACGGGGCAATTAAGCAACATATATTGCATTATATTAAACAAAATTTAAAACTACACTCACCTTAATGATTAATCATACTAACTAGCCTTAATGATGAATTAAAGAAATACTATTCCTCTAATGTTTTCTTACATTGTTATTTTTTGCATTTTGAAATAATTTTTACTTGTTCCATCTTATTTATTGTTAACGAACGTGCTCAAAGATATTTTAAATTTTAACATGCATGTTATTAAATGTACAGTTTCATCAACAATAATGTTATTTTATGATTCAATTTTATTTATGTGTATAATCTTTTAATTTCTGTAAGTATTGTAAATCTAAGTGTACGTCAGTGTTTTTGAAATGTTTGTTTTTTACAGTTACTCCCGATGAAGCTATTAAATAAATGGCGAAATATTGAGCTTTAGAAAAAACAAAGATTTTTATTTAATATAGACCACATACCCGATATTTCCAACATATATATATATATATATATATATATATATATACATATATATATATATATAATATATATATATATATATATATATATATATATATATATATATATATATATATATATATATATATATATACAAACAACGCAGTTTATTAGGGCTGCAGTCAGTAGGTTTGGCCGGGATGTTATAGAAACACTCTTTTGACTTTTGGTCGTCGAGCTTTCGGAATTCTTTTATTCCTTCTTCAAGACACTGTAATTAGAAGAAAGTGTAAATATTTACAACATATCTCAAATTGTCATTACAACTTACTAGTCGTTGAATTTATTTTTGCAAAGCTACGACACTCAACATTAAAAACACACATATAAAATATAACATTTAAAATAATGGACAATATACATTTTAAAATTTAGTTGGAAAGTTAAAATTTTGTTAGTAACATCTTTTCATGGTGTGTTTGACTGATCCATAGAGAACAGAAAAAAAAACAAAAATAGTGTGATTAAAAAGTAATTAGGAGTTCTTGCTATTATATTAATGGAAGTAGTATATTAAACCTATCTTGATAGTATGCAACATGTTTTGTATGCAGGTGTATTACGGTGTGTATATGTAAAAGTAAATCTTTATTTTATTTTTGATGTTTTGTCAGTAAGTAACAATAAATGTTGCTCAATTTATCTATGTCTGACTTTTTATTTATACAAGACGTATTAGATTTTTTGAAACATATTTCCAAGAAAACACATTTTGAATGGTTTTTTTCCTTAGACAGAATACAGGAATCTTCGAAATTAAATTCATGTTTTAAAGTTAATGCATGTTCTGTGAGCGCACATGCGTTTATCTTTTTGGTTTTTATGTCGCTGCGATGTGATATTACTCTATTGTGAAAATTACGAGATGATTCTCCGATATACACTTTTTTACAATTGGCACACGGTATAGAATAAACAACATTCGATGACTCCTGTATTGTGAAAGAATCCTTTGTCTTTATGTACAACTTCGACACTGTTTTCACATTCTTAGTTGCAATTTTTAAGCCACTAACATTTTTGAAAATGTTCAATAGCTTAGGTGTGAGAACTGGAATATAGGGTAGGCAACCATACATTATTTTAGATTGTGGTAGCTCTGATGTGTTCTGTGTCAATGTCTGTGTCAGTTGTCGGACCTCATTATTATGAAAATTTTGGTTGTCAGAAAATTTCAAAGGAAATGGAGAACCAAAAATGAGTTTATTCAAAAGCCCTGTAGGATAGGAGTTGTCTTGTAGTATAGATCTCAACTTTTTTAGTCCCTTGTCCCTGAACTCGATGTGTGATAAGTTAATAACCCTAGTTTTAAGGGCCAAAACCAAATTTGTTTTCATCTTAGATGGATGTTGAGAATAAAAGTTTATGAAACTGTTACTAAAACAAGGTTTACGATACCACTCCGTCCTTAGCATGCCATCACTGCCACGATGTATAAGCATGTCTAAAAACGGAATCATATTATCAGCTTCTCTCTCAACCGTAAACTTTAAGTGTTCACACTGGGCGTTAAAAGTGTTTAGAACATCAGTTACTTTGTTTTCAGGGACCGATAAGATCAAATCATCTACATATCGTTTGATAAAAGGTATGTGAAAAGGTATCTTTTCCTTACATGTTCTTATAAGTTCATCCAATACAAAGTTACATAGTATGAGGGATATTTTGCTGCCCATTGGAGTGCCAAAAATTTGTTTAAACAAATTACCATTAAACAAAAAGATGTTAGAGTCAAAAATGAATGTTAAAATTCTTAAGAAATCATCTAAACTGATCTTGATATACAGAGAGATGCTGTTCCAGTTATTTTTGATGCTGTTGAGAATAGCATCTAGTGGTAGGTTTGTAAATAGTGACACAACATCTAAACTAATTAGTATATAGTTATTCGGAACTTTAACATTATTAATGAAGCTACTAAATGTGAAAGAATCTCTAATATAAAATTCATTGGATTCGTTGTAGGAAATTGTGAGGATATCTGTAAAATGTTTAGCAAGTTTTCTATTAGGAGCATCAATGGAAGAGACAATAGGCCTCATTGAAAAAGTGGGTTTGTGCACTTTAGGAAGTTATAAAACCTGGGTGCAACTGCATTGTAAATTTTCAAAGATTTTGCAACTTCTGTTGTTATGGATTTGGAAGAAGCTAAATCCGAAACCAGCTTGTTTGCCTTTTGTTGGAGGGTGCACACTGGACTGTTCTTAAGTTTGATGTAACTTTTTGTGTCATTTAGTAAACTATTGCTTTTTTTAATGTAATCATTCTTATACATTGTCACTGTTACATTTCCCTTGTCACTTCTAACAATGTAAATTTTTGGATGTGATTTTAAAAATTGTTTGCACTCATTGTATATTGTATTCAAAAAGTGTCCTTCTTTACTTGTTTTGTGTAGAAAGTTAGTAATAACATTAGTGCTTTAAGATCTCAAGATGTCCTTCTCTTGGGGTTCTAGACCAGAAATAAGAATCTCAATATCTGAGAGAAGAGAAGACATTTTAAAATTTTGAATAAAATCCTTTATAAAAAGGTATATAAAAAACCCAGTTGGGCTATGTTGCATTGACAAAACGTTTTCGGAATAAATATTCCATCATCAGTGTCCTAAAATAGTATTTAACCACTTAATTAAAAAGAACATGAAAAGATTTAAGTTTTGACTAAGGTTAATGTAAAAGTGTGGTTAATACTTACAAGTTAATACATGGATGTAGCCACTAAATATGTGGGTAAAACCATTTAAAAATTATTAAATAAGATTTGATCTACATTATGTCTAATTTACAGTTAAGATGTTAAAGTTACCGTTGGATTGGTAACAGGGCGACATATGACTCTACATTAGTTGCGAGTCCTGAGACGGTATGTCTACGAGGACTTTGTCAAAGCAACTGATTGAAATGAAAATTTTGGCAGGTTAAGACGGAAGTTATGACAGAGCAGTCAGTGTAACTGTATATGTCTATTTAAGACAGAAGCCAACGTTGTTTAAAAATTGTGAAAGTTGAAATAAAATGAAATTATAACAGTATCAACCATCAATGTTATTATTTTAAATTATGTATGTGAAATAAAATTGTGGTGAGAAAATTATGTGATTATAGTTAGGCAACCAACTATACAGTGTCGAGTGGTGTGATGAAAAGATTCGTATATAAGGCCCTTTATGTTTTAATAACATTTGGTACCTGGAAAATGGAAGCTAGACACTGGTGGAAAGTTGGGTTCTTGAAGAAATATTGGAATTGATATATTTAATATGTGAGGATGTTGTTCAATGAATGAAATAAAACTATTATGATATAAAGTTCATGTAAAAATTAACTTACAACTCAATTATATTAGGCCCTGTATGTCAAAAAACAACATTTGGTACCTGGAAAAAGTAAAACTTCTTGAGTTGTAAGTTCATGAATATGAATATCTGATTGGATGTTGACAAACTGAGTGAAGTAGTTATATTTTGTGTGTTGACTAGTATGAAATGGACTAAATTTGATGGTTGAAAGTGGTTTTGTAATATATTGGTCGTAAAGTACTTAACTTATAACTTGAGAAAAAGCCCTATCTGTTATAAAGCAACACTAGGTACATAGGAAGATAAAAGATTAAGTTATAAGTTGGTAAGTTAAATGAACTATTGGTCTATATTGACTATAATAGTAAAATTAAATTGTTGTATGTGATCTGTTAAATTTGAGTAAAGAGAATGAAAATTAAGGTGTTATGAGAAAATTGTGATAAACGGATAGACTACGAAAGGCTGAGGTCCCCAGAGAACCGAAGCCAAACCCTGAGGGAATTGTGTAGAGAAGTAAAATAAGAATTTAATAATATGGAATGGGTGGTGGATGATGGATGATCTGATCTGAATTTGGGAGTGTCGAAATAGAAGCATGGAACGCATATTACCTATTAGGAACCTAACCTAATTTACCTCCTTTATGATGTAAGTTATTGATGTTAAACTTTCCATTCTCTATGTGTACAGGAAAACAAAGATTTTTTTACATTTTAGAAGGAAAATCCTTCTGTTGTTGAGTGATGCAAGCTTGATGTTAAAGTTGGCCCATTGTTTTAGGAAATCTACGCTAGCAGAACCAGTGTGAACACTTAAAGTTTACGGTTGAGAAGGAAGCTGATAATATGATTCCGTTTTTAGACATGCTTATACATCGTGGCAGTGATGGCATACTAAGGACGGAGTGGTATCGTAAATCTTGTTTTAGTAACCGTTTCATAAACTTTTATTCTCAACATCCATCTAAGATGAAAACAAATTTGGTTTTGGCCCTTAAAACTAGGGTTATCAACTTATCACACATCGAGTTCAGGGACAAGGGACTAAAAAAGTTGAGATCTATACTACAAGAGAACTCCTATCCTACAGGGCTTTTGAATAAACCCATTTTTGGTTCTCCTTTTCCTTTGCAATTTTCTGACAACCAAAATTTTCATAATAATGAGGTCCGACAACTGACACAGACATTGACACAGAACACATCAGAGCTACCACAATCTAAAATAACGTATGGTTGCCTACCCTATATTCCAGTTCTCACACCTAAGCTATTGGTGTATACATTAATTTCGAAGATTCCTGTATTCTGGCTAAGGAAAAAAACCATTCAAAACGTGTTTTCTTGGAAATGTGTTTCATAAAATCTAATACGTCTTGTATAAATAAAAAGTCAGACATAGATAAATTGAGCAACATTTATTGTTACTTACTGACAAAACATCAAAAATAAAATAAAGATTTACTTTTACATATACACACCGTAATACACCTGCATACAAAACATGTTGCATACTATCAAGACAGGTTTAATCTACTACTTCCATTAATATAATAGCAAGAACTCCTAATTACTTTTCAATCACACTATTTTTGTTTTTTTTCTGTTCTCTATGGATCAGTCAAACATACCATGAAAAGATGTTACTAACAAAATTTTAACTTTCCAACTAAATTTTAAAATGTATATTATCCATTATTTTAAATGTTATATTTTATATGTGTGTTTTTAATGTTGAGTTTCGTAGCTTTGCAAAAATAATCTCAACGACTAGTAAGTTGTAATGACAATTTGAGATATGTGGTAAATATTTACACTTTCTTCTTATTACAGTGTCTTGAAGAAGGAATAAAAGACTTCCGAAAGCTCGACCAAAAGTCAAAAGAGTGTTTCTATAACATCCCGGCCAAACCCACTGACTGCAGCCCTAATAAACTGCGTTGTTTATTTATATCGACAGTCAATAATATCCAGTATTTCTTATATATATATATATATATATATATATATATATATATATATATATATATATATATATATAATATATATATATATATATATATATATATATATATATATGTATATACATATATATATATATATATATATATATATATATATATATATATATATATATATATATATATATATATATATATATATATATATATATATATATATATTGTTATGATATGGAAAATCGAGAAAAATATTGGTTTGTTTAAAAATATTTCAAAGTTCAAAAACATTAAAATAATTCAGATAAGTAGGATAATATCCAACAAACATTTCGAAGAAGGAAAGTTATTAAATTCTTGGATTACCTGTACTAAACAAAATGTAAGCTTTGCATAAATTATTTCTTTGTTATACTTGAGTGACCCGCATAATTTTAAGTGAAATCCAAAGACAATTGAACGGGGTTTTCCAAAATGCATTAATGCAGTGATTAGAGACAAATAGAAGAGATTTTAGAAAGAGGTTTTTGTTAGTTTTTAAGAATTATAGAAAATATTATTTGTAAATAAGTTTTAGGAAATTTTATAATTATAGGTAAAAATTTGTTTGTTATCGAAATGAAAAAATGGGGGAATTGTGACGAGTTTTGATTGGCGGAGATTGAAAAAGGCGGGATAAGTATGTAGGAAAAAGTTTAGCGAGATTGAGGAGAGAGAAAAGATAATCAGTTGGTTTTCCAAGTCTGTAAGACGAACAGTGATTGTTCTCTGGTGGTTCCCAAGAAGTAGCAAGCAGTAGTGTTGAATGTTAGTGAGTTTTTGTGGAGTTAATGTATCTGACAGAAGCTGAAGCAGCAAAATATTGTAAGTCATATTTTCCTACTTATATTCCAAGAGTCACTGTTCAGGCCAACGAGAGATTCAGTTTATCGTAAAGAGAAGATATTCCAAGAGTCATTTTTCACTCGGGCCAACGAGAGATTCAGTTTATCGAGAGGAGAAAGGCTATCATAATTTGAATGATTGTTGCTTTTGAAGGAGATCATTAAGGACGATATACTTGCAACAATCTGTTGTAAGATTGCTGATTACATAGGGAGCGGTTGAGAGGAGATAATACAGTCTACAAGGAACAAGGATTTGGACCACTTATCATCAGAGAGAGATATTTTTGTTTTCTGCAGTTTTTTTTCTTTTATTGATAACACAATTTTTACACGTAATTTAGAAAGGATATAAATATTTTGATTAGGAGAGTTAGAATAGTTTGGGATTTTGAGTTTTCAATTAATATTGTTTGTACCATTAATTTTGATTGTTCACGTACGGAGAACAAAATTTTGAGAATCCTTATATGAGATTTGTTTATTGAAAACTTTTGAGTGTGAATTATTTCATTATTTTTATTTCAATATATAGTGTTAGATCATATGTGTTTTTTTTATTATTCCGGTATTCTCTGGACCTTACCTTTCACATGTAATAGCATAGATATTGAAGCACGAATTTAACCCTGAGATAAAAGAATTAAAAATTGTGATAGAGTCATAATCATATCATTTAAATAATTTTAATTAATCAAAAAAATTAATTAGCTAATTATTGCTTGGCGCACCAAGACTTTAAATATCACAATAATATATATATACAGAATTTTTCAAAAAACAAGGTAATGACAATACTTTACTAACAATATTTTAAAATCTATAAGGCAGATGAAACAAGATTATCGTCAGTTTTTTTCGGCCGTTCCGAGGATACTATCAAGGTTCATATCCAAGACTTAAATTCAACTGACATTAAGATGGGGTTAGAAAAGCTCTCTTCAAACGTCAGTGAAATATCTAATCAAATGAGTAATCTTACCAACAAATTATCTACTATACCAACGAAAAAAGAAGTATTAAAGAAAAATATGTTTTATGTCACCTCAGGTACCCAAACTGAAATCCTTCAACATGTCTAATCAAGTCCAGAAGAAAAGCCAAAAATTATAGAAAATAAATGCCATTATGTAGTTATTACCAACTCAACCCCAATTTACACCCCTATACAAGTTGTTACTTTATTAAAGAGAAACTAGGCATGAAGGAATATATTAGATGTAGGGGTATGGAATTTTCGCAAATAAAAAACATGAATTTCGCATTTATTTTTTTTATAATTACAAAATTTCGCATTTATCTCGCATTTATTTTTAACTACGAGTAAAATAACAAAAAATATTAATTAAAAGCTAACATCGTTGTAATTTCGACATTCAACTCTTTAAGAGCTGTTCTTCGATCTGTCACTACAATATTATATTTGCTGAAGAATCGTTCTGCGTCTACGCTGTTCGTTGGACGCCAGATGCTCTGTAATGAGCATCAAAATAATAAGATCTGTTTCGAAGCAAATCAATTTAGCATCTTCCAAAGTAACGCATTTTTCTTTGTTCGAGTTTCATCTTTAATATGGTTTTGGGGTTCTAGTACAGCTGCCCAATCTGATGTTATTTTTAAATTACAAATAAGAGTAATACGCTATCTTTTTGGCCTCAGTAGAATAACACATTGCAGAAGCTACTTCAAAAATCACGGGATTTTAACGTTTCACTCTTGTTTTTCCAGCGAGACCTAATCATGACTACTCTACCAAAAATTCAACTTTTGATGTATATTTACCGACCCCTTTTACTGAATTAATAAAGAAAACTGTATTATATTCGGCCAAAAATTATACAACCATCTCCATCTGCAAAGTTTGAAACACTCTGTATAATTGCAATCAACGTTTCGGCATTAAACCCTTGCCTTTGTCAAGATTCAAAACGAAAACGGGACACAGACATTAATGAACTGATAGTCAGTTCTCCCAATGATGATCATCAAGCAAACTCCTTCGAAGTAGGGTTATGGATAAATTGCGTAATTAAGGACATAAGAGACTCAGAACAGATATCTGATATCTGGAGAAGTACGTGTCGTTGTTATTGAGTTCATGACTATTCCATTAACTATATTCATAACTATTTCCATTAACTGGGCTGTGTAAATACTGCCAATTGCTGAAAGTGTCGAGATCTTGATAATATTTTTAGAAGGCGTGACAGCGCAACTAACTTTGTTCTTAGAATCGTCAGTATATATTATTCGCACAAAGAAGGATTCTTTAACAAAATTAAAATTAAAATTAAGAAAAGAGTGTTGCAGAGTAAGGCAGTAAAGTAGCAGTTAAGTATATGTTTAACAAGAGAGGTGAAAGCAGTTGCCAAATAGTGTGTAGCTAGGTGGAATATGCAATTTCCATCTTAATTCTTGATCATACTTTATAATTAAATACCGGAACTTGAATTATAAATCCTAATTATCAAGGTCCTTCTCGAGATCCACCTACAACTAAACTTGTAAATAAACATCTCGTAACCTGTTTATTTATGCATTTAGTCTGGGATTTAGAGTAACAAAGATTCGAAATAATTTAGTATATGCCAGTTGCCCTTAGATTTACCCATGATCTTTATTTTACGCTACCAAAGTGCATCTCTTACTCATGACGTCGTCTACTTCGTTCCTCCAGGATTCTCAGGGTCGTCCTCTTTTCCTCCTTCTTATGGGGCTTCATTCGGTTATTCTCTTTATCCATCTGCTGTTGCTAGTTCTTCTTACATGTCCATACCACTTTAGTCTTTTTTGTTCTGTATATGTCTGTCTGTATGTCTGTTTCTATTGATGTTCTTTGCTTTATTTCGTCATTACTTCTCCTATCCATTCTTGTTATTCTGCAGCATCTTCGGTACCAACGGTACTCAATCCCTTCCAATCAACTTAATCGTACAATATTTCTTAAAAATTTCATGATATTCTTCTTTTTCGCAATTTTGTTGATTTTTTTTAATGTTTTCTCTATGATCTCAAATACTCTGTCGGCAAGAAGGAATGAGTGCCCTGTTATAGGAAAAACTATTTCAATTTTTCGTATACTTGTTGGAGCACAGCTATCAAGAAACTTGCAGCACATAGTTAAAATATTTATATTCTTATTTTGTCCAGCGCAACCATCAGCCATCAAACGAATGGAGTCATATCCTGAGAGATTAGCTGATCTCAACGCATTGAATACAATGGAAGAAACCCTGTTGCATAATTTTTTTGCTCCGTCCAGGTATAAATTGAGACAGTACTGGGATTCAGGGATTCATTTGATAATCCTTTAACTACTGAAAGGTTATTTCATAATACAGGGAAAGATTCAAGGAAGAAGATCTGTTGGCTAAAGGCAGAATTTCATGGTTGAAGAATCTACGTTATTGGTATCAGTGCAGATCGATTGATTTATTTAGAGCAGCAAGTTCAAAAATAAAAATAGTTATTATGATTGCCAACCTCCGTAGGGAGACTGCACTCTAAGGAGAAGAAGAAGAATGAAATGTTCTTACAAAAGAATTTAAAGCCATTATACAACATATTTTGGAATAATGACTCTCCTATTAAAATTCTCAAGCAACTTATCTACAACTCAGACTTATATGACAGGTAATGTGATAACAGACCAACAGATTCCGTTATTTACAAAAACTTACCTTACGTAAATTGCTTAACTAACAATATAATTAAGATTTTGAGTGCAATTCCCAAAATCATATATATATATATATATATATATATATATATATATATATATATATATATATATATATATATATATATATTCACTGATTCGACAGTATTCACTGCCTTCACTCGCTCAACCGTTTCCATCTCTCTCTGTAGTCCCATTCTCCATCGTTTAAGCCTCTCTTACTCATGACGTCGTCTACTTCGTTCCTCCAGGATTCTCGGGGTCGTCCTCTTTTCCTCCTTCTTATGGGGCTCCATTCGGTTATTCTCTTTATCCATCTGCTGTTGCTAGTTCTTCTTACATGTCCATACCACTTTAGTCTTTTTTGTTCTGTATATGTCTGTCTGTATGTCTGTTTCTATTGATGTTCTTTGCTTTATTTCGTCATTACTTCTCCTATCCATTCTTGTTATTCTGCAGCATCTTCGGTACCAACGGTACTCAATCCCTTCCAATCAACTTAATCGTACAATATTTCTTAAAAATTTCATGATATTCTTCTTTTTCGCAATTTTGTTGATTTTTTTTAATGTTTTCTGTATGATCTCAAATACTCTGTAGGCAGGAAGGAATGAGTGCCCTGTTATAGGAAAAACTATTTCAATTTTTCGTATGCTTGTTGGAGCACAGCTATCAAGAAACTTGCAGCACATAGTTAAAATATTTATATTCTTATTTTGTCCAGCGCAACCATCAGCCACCAAACGAATGGAGTCATATCCTGAGAGATGAGCTGATCTCAACGCATTGAATACAATGGAAGAAACCCTGTTGCATAATTTTTTTGCTCCGTCCAGGTATAAATTGAGACAGTACTGGGATTCAGGGATTCATTTGATAATCCTTTATCTACTGAAAGGTTATTACTATTTAAATGGGAATAAGCCACAATTAAATGTTAAAGTACGTTTATTGACATTTCAATTTCCATTTTGGAAATCGTTCTCAAAATACAAACATGAGTAAATTATAAATAAATTGTATGTTGAGAACGATTTCCGAAGTGAAAATTGAAACGTCAATAAACGTACTTTAACCTTTAATTGTGGCTTATTCCCATTTAAATAGTAATTACTTTAACATGCCACAAGAAGGTAGCTTGAGAACAATATAATGAAAGGTTATAACAGTAAAACTGTCGTGAATAGTACGCACTTTGATTTGAAGTTACATTTGGCAAAACAAGGTTCTTCTGACAATCAAAACTCAACATAAAACATCCTTGTGGTTTTTCTTGCAGGTGTTGGGTATTGTAATTCTAGGCAAGTACCGCATTCATCCATGATAGTATAGGAAAATTCAATGCTGTAATCTGAGCAAAATATTTTCCTGAAAAATTCCTAAGTAACCTTCTCAGTTTCTTCTTTACTATAACTAAACATTTTTCACATTTTGGCGATATTCAGATCTGATGGTAGGTAGACACGTGATGAGTGATGTCGTGAATAATGCGATTCAGTAGCTTAAAAACTAAAAATGAACTTTTTACTTCTCTTTTCGGAGCAAATTTAACTTCCTTGTGGTTTCCGCCTCGGGTTTTCACTGGGACATGAGATACACCGTTCTTTAATTTTCGGAACACGTTATTAATGGGCTGCAACACGTTGAGAAAAGCATCCTTGCAAAATTGAGATTGTTGTCAGCGTGGTTTACAACCGAATATTGGAAGATTGTGGTTTTCCCCTTTATAGGCTCACGCTTATAAGGAGTTGGTTGGGCCGGTCCGACAGTATTTCAAAATGAACGCATCTTGCTTGTTTTTTTCTGGGGTGGAGTTAAAGGCTGTGTCAAACTCCATGACATCATGCATTGTTAAAAGCTGGCACTGGTATCCAGCTCGGTGATGACAGGTGGGGTACAGAGGAAGACCTCTGGCTGAGTACCTGCATTTACATAAAAAAGGAGAAATTAATTAAACTTTAGTTATGAATAGTCTATTCATTCAAGTCAAGAGTCAGAATTTTCATTAGGAATCTCTCAATTTTATGAAAAAGTTTAGCAAGTGGTACTAAGCTGATCATGCCAGTTTCGTTTGAACCTTCAAAGAGAGAAGTCAAACAACAATAACCGGCTTATCGATTTGGTATTAATTAGTGTTCAAGTTTTTGCTTTTTCGTGTTACTAAATTTATCAAAACAATTTAAATAAGTTAGATTTTAAAAACTTCGATCCCCCATGGGGAGCGTAAAAAATAAGACGCCAGATGGTGAAAGTGGAGTTATTTGTGAAAGTGATAGTTTTTCCAATATGGAAAGCCGTCATGGAAATGGAAACAATAGATGTTAAGCAGGACGATCCAAAAGTGTTTGAATCAATAAATCCAGATAAGTACTCGTCAAATAATTATTGCGTATATGTTGAAAAAACTAATCAGCAAATTTTGGGTCGTTTGCATCCTATGTTTGTAGGACATATTTTACACAAAAATCTAAACGTACAAAACATTCAGGAAATTAAGGGAATATGTAGAAATCGCGTTAAAGTAATATTAAATTCAATAGCAGAAGCTAATAAGTTGGTCACAAATAAAAATTTAAAAGAATAAATTGGGTGATCGACGAGCGAGCCATAATACCGCGGTTTTAAGAACGACGGTTTTACTCGCGGCTCGTTGGTGCTGATCGACTAGCGAGCAAAACAGTGATTGTCAACCGTCCACAGCTACATGTCGTGTTCAACTGAAAGTGAAGTTTTAAGGTGGGTACACATATGCGAGCCGAACTGTTTGCGAACTGCTCGTGAGCTGTTCGCGAAGAGTTCGTTGAAAATATGTTTATGTTCAGGCTATCCAATACCCTAAGTATCTAATAACAAACCGAGAATTAATTTACTTCGTTAATCTAAACATTTCGGTATTTTGTTTAGATTATCTGTGATTAATTTCTCTAATTACTTTTAAATAAGCCGCGCTCGTTCAGCAATTTTGTTTAACCGAATGATCTCATCGCACACTTAGCAGAAACAATTTATAGACACAATTTATAGTTCTGCGAACATTCTTTGTGTTCGTCCCAAAAACCGACAGGCGGTGATTCCTGACGAGCAACGAACGAACAGCTCGCAAGCGGTTCGTCTCGTCGTACAAATTAACGAATATAGCGTTCACAAACGGTTCGCGAACAGTTCTGCTCGCATATGTGTACCCGCCTTTATGTTACTTCGCTATAACATACTACGAAATTACAAATAAAAAAGCGGAGACGCCCTAGACGTTGGCTATTTAAAAGTTTAACATATGCGGTAAGTCGTCGTTTTGTTTTTGTATTCTGGCGATGTACATTTCCATAAACAAACACAGTCTCGTAAACAATATATAAATTCTAATAAAAAGTCGTGGCTGAGAGTTCGCATATCCATGATTAAAAACTGATCTTTTCACTTCAACGGTCGCTGAAAACTGCCGGTTTTGCTCGCCAGTAGTGATACACGCGCGGTTTTAAACGACGAGCCAAGTAAAAATTAAAGGCCATGATCGACAGGTTGTCTAGGACGGGAGAGATTTTTGTTTTGGTTCAGAGCAGTGACTATACCGTTCTGACGAGACCTAAGGAGGTCGAAATACGTATCAGCGGTTTTGGTCATTCTGTTTTGTTATTTACTTCGTTTGAAGTACCAGAAACTGAATTCACTACGAATTTTGACCAGGATGAACGGATTGTGGAATGCAATTTTAGATTCCCTTGCCGAGTAATTTATCCAGCTGTTTGTTTCGCAAATTTTAGGAAACACAGTGGTTAAGATTTGAATTCGGTTTCGCTAAGTAGAAATCGTTTGATTTCTCTTTTTGTTTTTAGATGGCGTAGTTACGTCCGTATATAGTTATTTTAATAACTATTGTCTAGGTCGGGAGAGATTTTTGTTTTGGTTCAGAGCAGTGACTATACCGTTCTGACGAGACCTAAGGAGGTCGAAATACGTATCAGCGGTTGTCACTGCACTGTATCAAAGCAAAAATCTAATACCGTCATTCTGTAAAAAAATTAAATACAGCAACATGTCAAAAGGGCCGTAGTCACGTATCTTCGGTCCTATTAGTCCAATCGTGACGTATAGTACCTCTAATGATAAGATTTAACATAAAGAATACAATGGGATAGAAAAATCAAATGCAGAACAATGTCAAAAGGGCCTTAGTTGTGTATCTTTAGTTCTATTAGTCCAATCATGACGTGCAGTACCTCAAATGAAAGGATTTAACAAATAAAATACAATGAGGTATAAACATTAAATAAAGTAGCATGTCAAAATGGCCTTAGTTTTATATCTTCGGTCCTATTAGTCCAATCGTGACGTACGATACCCCAAATGATAGCACTTTACCAATAGAATACAATTACATAGAAATCAAATAAAGCATCACGTCAAAAGGGCCTTAGTTACGTATCTTCGTTTTTAGTGGTCCAATCGTGACGTACAGTACCTCAAATGATAGGATTTAACCAATCGAATACAATAAGATAGAAAAATAAAATTCATCAGCTTGTCAAAAGGGCCTTAGTTATGTATCTGCGGTCCTATTAGTCCAATCGTGACTTTTCGTACCTCAATTGATAGAATTTAACGAATAGAATATAATGAGATATAAAAATTAAATAGAGTAGCCTGGCAAAAGGGCCTTAGTTATGTATCTTCGATCCTATTAGTCCAATCGTGACGTACAGTACCTCAAATGGTACCATTTAACCAATAGAATACTACGACGTAGAAATCATTTACATCAACACGTCAAAAGGACCTTAGGTATATATCTTTGCTCCTATATATGTTATATCAAAAGAGCCTTAGTTGCGTATCTCCGGTCCTATAGGTCTAATCATGACATATGGAGCCTAAAATGATAGGATTTAACGGAGATAATACGATGGTGGAGAGAAATTAAACATGGCGGCATCTAATAATACCTTAAACTGGCAGCAATAAAACGAATTAACGCACAGAGGTGTGTGGCATATTACGTTACAGGATTTAGCGAATACCATACGATTACGTCGTACATCTCTTTGCATACGTCCACTTTTAGTTAACTACTTAGTATGTATTCAGTACTTTGCTTTACGGTGTTGAGGCATGGACTCTTAAACAGAAGAATGTTAAAAATCTTGAAAGCTTTGAGATGTGGTGCTACCGCCGTATACTAAAAATAAGTTGGGTGGATAAAATTACAAATGAAGAGGTAATACGCAGAATAAATTACGATCCAGAAGTTATACTGAATATAAAAAAGAAAAAAATTGAATACTTTGGCCACCTGATGAGAGGACAAAAGTACACATTCCTACAAAATATAATGCAAGGAAAAATCCAAGAACGCAGAAATCCAGGCCGCAGAAGAATGTCCTGGATGAGAAATTTAAGAGAGTGGTTTGGCTGTACCACTAACGAATTATTCAAAACAGCATTAAATAAAATTAGAATCCCCTAATGATATCCAATCTCCGATGGGAGAGGCACTCAAAGAAGAAGATATGATAAACTCGAAAAATTTCCTAAACAAGACAGTGTGTCATACGTGGGATGCGTCGTAGAACGTGAAATATTAGCGTAAAATTATATGATGGCCATAGACGATTCTTTAATATCCAGCAAACGACTCGCTTTGTAAAGTTACATAGGCGGAATCTGTGCGAGAAAAAGTCGATCATTCGTTTTACAACCCAAAGGGGACCATAAAATATTCAACGTTAAAATGTGACATAATGTAACGGTATGCCAAATATTTTTTCTCCCGCACGGGTGCATGCCTGTGTACCTATACAAGGGGAGCCGTGCCTAACCTTTTAGTTGATCGTAATACATAACTACAACAACAAGTATGTTGACGACTTGGGTTGGTATATACAGTGCATTCCGTACGTTTTTTTGAACATGATTAGGAAATTGTTGACTGGAGGCTATTAAAGAAGTTCTTAAAATTTTTGCGGGTCACCTTCTTTTCTGTAAATGGGTGAATATTGTTATCCATTTAATTTTTTTCCTCAGTTGAATAATTACTGCTGGTATTTGGTCTAAGCTTACTTCTTTTCCCTTTTCAAG
This sequence comes from Diabrotica undecimpunctata, assembly GCF_040954645.1. NCBI lineage: Eukaryota > Metazoa > Arthropoda > Insecta > Coleoptera > Chrysomelidae > Diabrotica > Diabrotica undecimpunctata. Next base: position 90,331 of record NW_027311909.1, on the reverse strand, counting down.
CTGTTTCATTTCCTCTTTATAGTGCCCTGTTCACCTGTTTTGGTAACTGCGGACTATTTTATCTCTTATAACATAAAATAGTTGTTTCAGATATCTTTATCGCGTTTCCTTTTTTTATGGATGAATATGCTGCCGTTTTCATCTTCAACTATTTTATATGGAGCTACACGATTAACAATTCCAAATCAAGAAAACACAAATAATAGTCCGAATTATATTATACAACTAATAGTCGAAAAATGAAGAGCAAGAGGTAGATGACCAAGAAGCCAAAATCTTAATGACGAACACAAATATAATCGACTAATCAGATAATTAAGATCAGCGCTACATGATGCACGCAATGCCACATTTGAACACTACATTAGTACATTGTCTAAAGAAGATCATTCAGTATGGATAGCAACAAAAACACTTAAAGAGACCTGAACAACACAACCCACCAATTAAGAAAGATGACGTTAGTTGAGGAAGATCAGACCAGGAAAAAATGTCAACATTTTCAGAATACCAGATAATAATATTCAAGCAATAGAACACTGAAAACTTTTGTTTTTAACTGTACGCCCGTAAATGACTTACCATTTTTTAAATAACACTTAATATTGTATTTTTTCATCTTTCAAGATAATTCTTATAGGGATATATTTATTTATAACATACGGTCTTATGGTCTTATTACAGCTTTAAGATTATACGACCTAAATTTATCTTGTACCGCACTGCTAATTGAGAATTATGTTTGTAATGCGATAAGAGGTCCAGAGACACCAGTGACTCATGCCGCACTAATAAAAATCCGACAGGAATGTGTATTTCTATAAAAAAAAAATGTAGATTAATTTGTTTTGTGTATTAATTTAGTTTAGTTTGAACAAGACTTGCAGTAAAAGATTTTTCTAAATATAGAATGTAAACCATATTTCCAATGCTTTGTGAAAGAGAACCAGTTTATAATATAGCAGACGACGTAATAACACCTTATTTTAGAATATTGGTCGATGAATTGAAATCATTGTTCAAGAAACGAATTATTCATGTGCAGATGTTTTACTATAAAAACATGTAAAACCAAAATCTCGATTAAAAAATTTGCAACCACTTACTCACGATGAAACTTAACCCCATTATAGACTAGGCGGGATCTGTAGAAATTCAGACCATAATGGACATTTTCCATAGGAAGCTATTTTTTTGCTGGAATCCCTTCAGGATGTGCCCAATATCGATAATCACGATATGCGCCAGTCGCAAACCCTGTGCTAAATTTTTTATTTAACAAAATCTGAAAACAATTGAAAATTTCTCATGTTTTTGCTCTTATTTTCGTTTATAATTCGGAAAATATTAATCCTAAAAAAAAAATTATAAGAAGTTAAAAGTTTCGTTATTCAATTTTACACAATATTTCGTTAGCTAGAAATTGAAAATTTAATGTTTATTGTTGAAAAAATAGCAATAATTGGAAAAAAGTACAAAAAAATGAAGTTAATCCTTTAAATGTTTTCGACTTTCTAAACTTGACCTACAAGCTCCATATTCCGCCTAGAAAAACCTTTTAATATGTTTAAAACGTGTGCTAAATTTTGTTAAGATCGGTCGGATAGGTTTTGCATAATAATTTTGCAATCCAGCCTACTAAAAAAAAATCGCAAATTTTCAAATTTATAGTAGGCCCTAAATAATGCCCTCAGATAGTTGCAATTTTTTTTACATATAAAAGAAGGCTCAAGCTTTCAAACGCTTTTAGTAAAATTCAAATCGGTTCACTAGGAGAGCCTAGAAATTTTTTTAAAGTTTTAAACATTTTTTAGGCTTATAAACACATTGAATAACTTTACGAGCTTTAAACATATCAATTTCAAAATTTATACACTTAAAGAACATTAAAAGACGTTTCTTAAAAAAAAACGATACATTCGACTTACTGGTTGCCGAGATATTGAAGGTCAAGGTCAGACCTGAAGATTCTTGTCCTTCCAAAAAAAGAAAAATACTTTAAAAAAAATTATTGAAGATTGAGTCAAAATAAAGTTTATTTATGAAAAAAAAATTTTTTTTTTTCGTTCGCCTTTGTTTTAACAATTTAAATTATGTATTATCAATTTATAAATACATATTTGTTTACTAAAAGGAACAATTTACTTCAATGTATAAATTGCAAGCTCAAAAAAATGCATGAAAAAAAAAATGCAATTACTTGTTTAACATACAATTTGCAAATTTCCCAATTTTGCAATTAAAAATGGTATTTGAAAATATGATATTTAAAATCCTTGTCGTTCGAGACATCGACTCAAGAAAAAAGAGGAAAATTGGTTAACAAGAAGCCGAGGTAATGCAATTTTTAGCGCGCGCTATGATTTTGAACTCGCCGATTCACATTTCGAGTGAATGTCCCCCACTATTAGTGTATGAGTGAATGACCAGTAAAGTTATTCAATTTGTTTATAAGCCTAAAAAATGCTTAAAACTTTAAAAAAATTTCTAGACTCTCCTAGTGAACCGATTTGAATTTTACAAAAAGCGTTTGAAAGTTTAAGCCTTCTTTTATGTGTAAAAAAATTTGCATCTATCTAAGGGCCTTATTTAGGGCCAACTATAAATTTGAAAATTTGCGATTTTTTTTTCAGTAGGCTGGGTTGCAAAATTATTATGCAAAACCTATCCGACCGATCTAAACAAAATTTAGCGTACGTTTTAAACATATTAAAAGGTTTTTGTAGGCAGAATATGGAGCTTGTAGGTCAAGTTTAGAAAGTCGAAAACATTTAAAGGATTAACTTCATTTTTTTAAACTTTTTTTTTCCAATTATTGCTATTTTTTCAGCAATAAACAATAAATTTTCAATTTCTAGCTTACAAAATATTGTGTAAAATTTAATGACGAAACTTTTAACTTTTTATAATTTTTTCTCTAGGATCAATATTTTCCGAATGATAAACGAAAATAGGAGCAAAAAAATGAGAAATTTTCAATTTTTTTCAGATTTTGTTAAATAAAAAATTTAGCACAGGGTTTGCGACTGGCGCATATCATGATTATCGATATTGGGCACATCCTGAAGTGATTCCAGCAAAAAAATAGCTTCCTATGGAAAATGTCCAATCCAAAACAGATCCCGCCTAGACTATTATTGATTTTACATCATTTAAACATAATAGTTGTATCTTGGTTTAATCAAATGAAAAGAAAAATTATACACAAGTACTAAAACCACAAACTATTCTCGATTATAACTTGGTGAAAAAGAGTGTTGATTTTAGTGATCAAGTGGCTTCTTACCACATACGCAAAATTCTGAAGTGGTACCGGAAAGTGGCAGTGGAATTAATATTTAATACCTCATTTAATACCGCAGTAGTCAATGCTTAGTTGCTAAATAATAGAAAACGTAAAAAAAGTGACAACCTATCCTTGAGTTCAGACTGGAGTTCGCTAAGAAATTTGCAAATAAAGAACTGTTGTAACCCTCACAACAAGTTACACCCAAAAATACCATCTCAGGCAAAGCGATGTAGATAATACAAAGAGAAGAAAGTGTAAAAGATGTTACAAAATTTTAAGAAGAAGCATGACTAGTAGAAAGGCCGATAGAAAAGTTAAAAAAGTTAAAACATACTCTGAAGAATGTGATGGCAAAACTGCAATATGTATAGTGTCCTTCAATTATTTACATTTTACCTCCGAAAAAGTGAGTTATAGTATTTATAAAAAATGGATGTAAATAATATATATATATATATATATATATATATATATATATATATATATATATATATATATATATATATATATATATATAAACTAAGGAACACTCGAAGAGTGGTGGGTTTTTCGGTCAAACTGGAGAAATAAAAGACAAAGTAGGTGGCTACTTCATTTATTTATTGAAGACGTTTCACTTCTTAATCAAGAAGCATCATCAGTTCATCTAAAAAGAACAATATGAAAAACCAAACATCCATGGAAAAGTTATTATAAGTTGGTTACCTCAAAAAGATATGTAGCAGTCAAAGATATAAAATGCGTAAAGAAGCTTATTACTAGACTTTGGCAATTATGCAAATAAAAATGTAAAAAATATGCGCATAAATATGCACGTGTTTACCCGAAAATATGCAAATATTTTACAAAATATGCATACAAATAAATAAAAAAATCGTAAAATAGTAACAATTTTATTTAAAAAAAAAAGTGTACATACAATATTACCTCTAACGTTCCGACAACATGACGCAAATTCTTTTATTAATGCTGTACTTTCGAACAATGACAGTTTTGGTGATTCTAACTGAGTAATTGTTTTTTGAACAAAACTAAAATTTGATTTTATAAATGAAAGTTCTTGTTGAAGCAAGTTACTCTAAAAAGTTTGTTTAGAATCCAAAAGAGATTGGGAACTTTCATCTGTTAACGTATCAATTATGTTCTTTATTTTAACAAAATGATCTGCATAAAAATTAGCTGCTTCTAACCATGTTCCCATCGCGTTAAAATAGGTTGTGGTGGAAGAGGAATGTTAGGTAGCATTTCTTTATAAAGTTGAATTCTTATAGGAGATTTAGGAAATACTTTTTTGACACTGGATATCATGGTATTTACAAGAGGAAACTTTTTTCGTATTTCCTCTGCAACTCTGTTTAATCCATGCGCTACACAAGTAACATGTATTAAATCTGGGAAAAATATTTTTAAATTTTGTCCTGCTTTCACCATATAAGGAGCAGCATCCGATAAAATAAGCAGTAATTTATTAGAAGGAATAGTTGTCGGAAGAAAAAAAGTTGCTAATGTTTCTTGTATAAAACGCGAAATTGTTAAAGCATCTGTTTTCTCAAGTTGCTGGCATGAAATAAGATGAGATTTTGGTAAGGTATCTTCTTTAAGAACACCAATCAATAAATGAGCAATATACTTTCCTGAGGAATCAGTGGTTTCGTCTACAGATATGTAAAAATAATTATCGGCAATTTCTTCCTTAATATTAATTAACACCGACGAGTATAGCCCGTTCACATTATTTCTTCTTAGAGACCGATCACTTGGAACATTAAGTTTGCAATATTTTTTTAGAAACGAACTAAAATTTACATTTGCTAATTTTGAAAGCGGTATGTTTGCAGACACTAATGCGCGACACAAGTCTTCATTAAAAGTTTCTTGCTCATCTAATTTTTTTGAAGTAGATTGGAAACATTTAGCCATTGAAGTTTGATGTTTTCCTCCTATTTTTCCTTTTTTTTTGCAATGTGTGAAGCAGTTCTCACATGTTGGTCTATCTGAAATTTCTTCTCACATGCTATCTATAAATAAAAATAAAAACCTTTATTTTAACCCAACCTTTAAAATATAAAAATATACAAGGTGTTTTTGGTTAATCAAATAACTGGTTTGGAAAAAAAAACACTCGCTAAGTGTTTTAAATGCAGTATTAATCCACAAATTAGTTTTTGTTACTAACCATTAGTACATCATATAACTTATTTTAAAATTCAACAAAAGTTTTTTTTTGTTAATTCAATTACAATAAAAATAATTGTGTTTTAGAATAGCTGACTTCATAAAATAAAGTAAAGGTGAAAAATTTTTCTAAATACACACCATTGTATTGTACCATGGACAATTTTTTCTTACTAAAGGAAGCTATTTTTCATTTAAAAACAACCTACGAGTACTAAATTTCAAGTAAATACGTTTATTGGTTTTAAAGTTATTGTTGTTATTAACTAAAAGAATTTAATTTTTTTTAATTTTAACACCCTGTATCTCGAAAAGTAAATAAGTTTGACCCCTCATTAACTATATCGTTTTGTTCAATTTTTCGAGAAGTATCTACAGTCAAACGTTGTAAGTGTCATTTGGAAACACCCTGTATGTATGAAATATTAGATATTTAATAGAAAATATTAGATACTTACAATTTTGCCACAGACTGAACAGTAGATTTTTCCCATATCCATAGACAGCTCTTTATAAGGTTTAATCCAAGTTGAAGCACTGGTTGTTTTAGGCATTATAAAATCACAATCTTCCTTTTTGTTACGCACAACGAGTGTTTACGCTTTGAATATCAAAACAAAAATGATTTACAAATCTGAGCATCAAATTAGAAATGTTTAGGTACCTAATTCAATAAACTGGGAGATTTTGGAAAATTCCTAAATTAGGAACAAAACTATTAGCCGTTTACCTGCTGTTAAGATACAATAAATTGTAGATAGATTTGGGGATTAGATCATAAAATGCAAATAAGCGAACCCTTAGCGATTATCCAATAACTGAATGCCTCAGTGACCGAGACTTTCTAAGAATGTTGAGGGCTACTTAAATTGATCTTCTTTGAAATTGTAAATGTTTTGTACCTATAGAGATTACGTACTTAGATCATTTCTTGATTAAAATGACTACAAAATTTTATACAAGAATTGAAATAGATTGGTATGTTTAAAAATTTTCAAATACAGTATAAAAATCTGAACTTTTATGCACTTTATGCAAACTTTTATACAAATGTGCCAAAATATGAAATATTTGCATAAAATATGCACAATATGCAAAATATGCAATATGCATATTTGCCGAAGTCTACTTATTACACATTACACACACACATTACACACATTACTTACACATTTTATATCTTTGACTGCTACATATCTTTTTAAGGTAACCAACTTATAATAACTTTTCCATGGATGTTTGGTTTTTCATATTGCTCTTTTTAGATGAACTGATGATGCTTCTTGGTTAAGAAGCGAAACGTCTTCAATAAATAGATGAAGTAGCCACCTTGTTTGTCTTTTATTTCTCCACTTTGACCGAAAAACCCACCACTTTTCGAGTGTTCCTTAGTTTATATTGGATTGACGGTCGTACTCCTTTTCTCGATATATATATATATATATATATATATATATATATATATATATATATATATATATATATATATATATACGAGTATATATATAAAATATGTATAATATATACACATATATTTATATATAAATGTTTTGCATACCTAGATTACCATTTTTTTGGTATAAATCGAACATAACGAGAGGTGGTGTTATAGAAAGATAGAAAATAATCGAATAAAAGAAAAAAGTTAATATAATATTCAATTGTTATAGGATTTAGTTTATCAAGCGTCAGAAAAATCGCTAAAGAAGGTCGTGAGGTTGAAAATGGAGAAACCCCCTGATTCCCCATACCTAATAAACGACAAAAAAAGTCCTCAAAAATACAGCTAGATCCATGTGATCAAAGTATATTATGGAGACAAATATATGATTTTTATCGTTGCGATAAACACGTTTCCACAATTAATAAAATTCACCAAAAATTTGTAAATGAATTGAATTATGCAGGAAGTAGAGAAAGTATGAGGATGGAATTTCACAAATTTAGGTTTTGCTGGAAAAAACAGAAACATGTTGATAGAGAAACACTAAATTAGACATTTAAGGCTGCAATATCTGAGGAAAATCAAGAAGGCAAGAGATGCAAATAAATTTATAGTGCTTACTGACGAAACCTATTTACTTACGAGCCATATTGCAAAAAACAATTTGTGTGATACCAGTAATAATGGACTTAAAAAAAAGTGTCAAAAGAGCAACGTTTAATTATTGTTGGGGCAGGAAATGAACAAGGTTTTGTTCCTGGTTCTTATTTAAGGTAGAAGTCGACGTCAAAATCTGAAGACTATCATAATGACATGAACTATGTAAATTTTAAAAAATGGTTGGACGAACATCGTTTGTGTAACTTCCCTCCGAATAGTGTAATACTCGTAGTATTAGATAATGCGCCATACTATAAAACACAGGAAGACAAATGTCTCACATCTGCATCGAACACACTTATCAACGATAAGTGTGTTATGCAAGAATGGCTTCAGGAAAGAAATATTACATGTACTGCCTCTATGTTAAAGCCTGATCTCTGTAACATAATAAAATTGCATAAACCACGTTATGTAAAATATTTAATCGATAGAATTATACGAGCACAAGGACATAATGTATTTAGACTCCCACCATACTATTCATATTTAAATCCTATTCAAATCGTTTGGGCAGCTTTGAAATCAGGTGGGAGCCAGAAATGTAAACTTTACATTTACGTCAATCCAGCAGCTGTCGGACGAATTTTTTCAAACCTTTCCTGTGGAGGAGTCGAAAAAATAACAGACAAATCGCAACTGAACGTGAATTGATATCAAAGGAACCACTAATTGATGTAGTCGTAGATCGTATTGTTATTAATCCAGAGGAAGATTTAGATAGCGACGATTTACAATTAAATTCCATCAGCGAAAATAGCGACCTTGATGATTTTTGAAAATAAAAACTATATTAAATCTTTTTTTATAAGCTTATTTCCACAACCGCTGGAAACAATTTATTTTAACTAAATATCGCACAATTCTCAGTATGAAACAAATTTAGCTTTCTAATTTAATAGACTTCCATCCATTCAGTTCATTTTAATTATTATGACTAATAACATTAGCAAATAACATATTTTATCAATTACCTCAAACATTTTAACTCTGATATTAGAGCTCTGATAATAAATATAATTATAAACTCATTACATTAATTATGGAGTATTAATATTACAGTTCAATGGACGGACAACCTCTAAAATAATATTCGATTAGGCAACACCGCATCAACCAACGTCTGTCGTGTTTGGTCGTGTCAAATATTCATCGTTGCAGTTAAATCTGTTTTGCTATAAAAGTTACTTTTGAGCTCCAAAGTGTTTTTGTACCAAAACATTTCAGGTTTCATAACTTATCTTAAAAAAACGTAGTAGATCGGATTTATTCTTAGTCGCTGCTTCGAATTTTTCTTCAATTTACTTAGAGGTAATAATACTAAGTTTTTTGTCGGACTTTTTTTGTAACTTATAATAATTACGCCACACTTCCTTAACTAACTTCTGGACATTTTTGGTATTGGTCTATTTGAAACGACATCTTAATTAAATAATTCATCTTTGGCGAAAGTGTATCAACGGTAACATAAACATTAACTTACTTTGCTTTGCTTATAATACGTCAAATCGTCAATCGTACCGAAACGAAACAATAGATTAACCGAAGAAATTTAGACAAGTGAATAGCTCGCGGTAATTCCCCTACTTGGTTTAGTACCTGGACGAATACACTATTTGTGAGTCCCCAAAAATGCGTTTCGTTTTTAAAAATAAATAACGTGTGAGTTGTAATTTGTGTGAAGAAGTAAATAACTAATGTTGATATAAACACCCCCATGTCAGGTAATCTTCTATCATAAAAACTGTGCTATCACACATTTCCAAGTCGAGTGTAGCCTAATTTTTAATCCAAATAACTATAGAAAGTTATTTAATTTTGACAAACCATAAAATCTTAGCTCAAACATTACACATAGAATAATGTGTTTTATCAGTTGCCGAAAATTGTAACAAGTTAATTAATATACCAAAAGGAACCTTTAGAGTTAATAAGCAAAGCTCTTAAAAGCTAACCACCTTGATTAATATGCAAGCTTAACACGAGACATAAAGCTTAAAGGTAATGCAAACTAGCATTCAAGAGAATGGGAAATGTTGCAGTAAAAGGCTCCAACCAAAGATTGTATATAAAGGACCAAGGAAAAGTGTTGTCTGAATATTTCATTAAATTTACAAATGACTTTTTAAAACAATGCTTTTTATTACTCGTCACTCTACGGACTACTGCATCATTACACAGCTGCAGAATAACAAAAGTAACGGCTTACAAGAAAATTAAATATTTAAATTGAAATTTTATTATATTTATTTAAAACTTATTTTTATGATTTCGGTCCTGGAGATAGTACTGAAATACAGCAACTAAATCGTCTCCTGAATTAATAATATTTTTCTAAAAATTTAAACAAATATTTTTTTTAAAGTGTATCAGTGAAACCAGTATAGTTAGTGTGCTAATTTTTGCTATAAATTATAACTGTGAGTAGCATATTTCTAAATATTAACTATTGATTAATACTTTAACCTCAAAACTTGATATCCAAGAGTACCGATAAGAAACCACTTTTTGTTCTTACCTTCTGTTCCTACCGGCTTGCGAGACAGGGCCGTCTCGAGGATCTAGTTGGCGAAGTATGCGGAATAAATTCAAAAATGGATGGAAATCCTGATGGAGAAGCTTCGGCATCTCACCATACCAACCAACCAAATACATATGCCAGTGCTCTTACTTCTTTCAAATATCCGACCAAAGAGCAAGCTGTTGTTCTCTCTAGTATCAATGGCGTCAAAATTCATGAATACATTATTGCTGTGGGACATTTAGTGCAACCAAAAAATATTCTATTTGCCTCACGTATCTCAAACAATAGAGTATATATTTACCTCACCAGTACTAATGTCGTGGATTCTTTACTGCAAGCAGATAATTCACTAACATTGAACAATACAAAAATTGAAATTAGAAGATTAATCACCGATCCGGCCCTGAATGTCAGGCATTAAAGTCGACTTAATTTTAAGCTCCACAACTTTTATAGTTTTTTATAGAAAAAGTATAAATTTAAATAATTAAAAGTGATATATCAAAGAAGTTAACAGTGATTTGTTAAGTGCCGTAAGTACTTCTTTCCAGTTAATCATAGTTTGATTAGAAATATCACTTTTAAGCATCAATGTCATATTCTTATCAATAACTGTAGTTACAAATTAACCAAAAAACTAGTTGTACTCTTATCGTTATTCAGCTAATTTGGTAATTACCAGCCGATCAACTAGTTTTAAAATAAACAGAGTCGGACTTTATTTGATTTAATCTATATATAAAATAAAGTCCTGTTAAAATCGCATATAGAGGATTCATCATGTCCGTAACATCAGATGGAAGTTCCAACGTAATTAACTCTGTACCACAACATACCAACACAGTTAAATCCTACTCAAAAGTTCTAAGCCAACATACATATCCTAGTCCTGAACAAGCGATTGTTTTCTCTTCAAAGGATGGATTACGCCTACAGGACTACCTCATACCACTAGGAGCACTTATACAGCCCAAAACATCTTATTTTCTTCAAGGCTCTCCAATAATCGAGTATGGATGTATCTAGCGAGCAAAGAAATTGTGGATAACTTTATGCAGGTATATGATGGTATAATACTAATAAATGGTGAACCAGTTCAAGCTAGAAAATATATTACTCCAGCGGATAGGTTAGTTCTATCGAATGTATGCCCCTCAATTCCCCATGATATTCTTATTCACGAATTAGAAAACCTAGGTCTCAAGCCAGTGTCATCAATGACCTTTCTTCGTATTAGCTCTACCTTACCGGAATTCAATCATATTTACAGTTTTAGAAGACAAGTTTTTATCAACCCTGTTATAAATCCTTTACCAGAATCTTTTTTGATTAATTACGATAACAAATCCTATCGAATTTTCTTATCGCAAGATAATCAGTTATGCTTTAACTGCAAACAGCAAGGACATAATGCTAATAATTGTAAAAATCCCACAAACTCTCAACCAACACCCACACCTCAAACTATTTCAACATCGTTAAATACTCCTTCACAAATGGACACCATACAAAAACTTCCCAATCAGCAATCTACTTCCTTAACAAACAGTACAAATCCTGAACATGTCGAACCAAAAGCATCCTCAGTTACCAATACCATTACACCTCCAGAAAATAACAGCGCTATATCACTAGATATTACTCAACAGACAAGCCGTAAGCGTGACGTAGATGAAATTCTATCACCTTCACCAACATATACACCAGCTCTGTCAGAAAAAGATAAACAAACAGAAATAAATTTTAGGAAACCTACACAAAAACCCAACAAAAAACCCAAGAAAAGTTCTGATACTGACCTAAAAACAATAATAAATGAACATTCACCACCATATATCCTTAATCACGACCAATTTATAGATCTGTTAGAAAACGCACCAGGTTCTCCAAATATTATCACCACTATAACTAATTATACACATGATTTTACTGGATTACTAGCAATGATTAGTAACTTATATGCTCACATAACAGATAGATCTCTTAAAATCAAATGCACCAAACTTAAAAAAAAATCACAAAACACCTAAATGACGAACTTTCTTCTACCGACAACGAAAATGACATTTTACTTGACACAGACCCAGAGTCTTAATAAAATTAAAACTTTTTTATAACTAGAAAGTAAAAATGGCGTCGTTTAATTCAATTATTCAGTGGAATATAAACGGATACTATAATAACTTACCGATGTTAAAAATTCTACAATCAGAGTATCTACCAGATATTATTTGTCTTCAAGAAACGAATCTTAAGAGCAACCAAGAAACTTGTTTACATAATTATCAAAGTTTTTTAAAAAATAGAGTAAACCAAAGAATAGCAAGCGGTGGAGTGACAATTCTTGTAAATAACAAATTAACCGCAAGTAGGTTACCCCTTCAAACACATTTAGAAGCTGTAGCTATTTCTCTAGAAGGGACCACAAAAATAAATATTTGCACGATTTACTTACCCCCAGGACAACCAATTGACAAACAGGACCTTTTTAACCTCGTGAGACAAATACCTTCTCTGCGTATTTTAACAGGTGATTTTAATGCTTACAACAGTATTTGGGGCTCTACATATGACGACAAAAGAGGACTTATTATTGAAGAATTAATAGATCAGTATAACTTATCACTGTTGAATGATGGACGCCCTACAAGATTCAATATACAAACAGGCGAATCAACGCCCTTGGACTTAACGATAGCGGATAATAACTTCTCTGCATTAATGACATGGAACAGATTAGACTACACTTATAACAGTGACCATTACCCAATAATAATCACCAATAACTGGTTCAAGCCCAAAAATGGAAAGCACGCCCCTAGGTGGAAAACGAAGGAAGCAAATTGGACATTATTTGAAGATATCATAGAAAAACATGTCACAAACTGTAAAATATCCAACAATATTGACACAGACATCGAAACCTTCTTCAGCATCATATTAAAAGCAGCCGAAGAAACCATTAAGAAAACTGCACCTATTACAAAACATAAACCAGTTCCTTGGTGGAATGAACAATGTAAGACATCGATCGAAGCTTCCAAAAAAGCCTTTAACAAATACAAAAGACATAAAACACTTAACAATAAAATAGAATTTCAAAAACTTAAAGCTAAAGCTCAGTTAGTAGTAAAAACTTCAAAAAGAAATTCGTGGGCTCAATTTGTGTCCAGTATAAACAGTAGGACCCCTATGTCTGAAATGTGGAAGAATGTCAAAAAAATATCTGGAATACCGGCTTATAACAAAATCACTCAACTAAAGAAAGATAATAAAATAATCACAGATGACCTAGAAATAGCAGAAGAATTTGCTAATACGTATAAAAATAGATCTAATACAAGCAATTATAATAATAATTTTATCAACTTTAAACAGAACGAAGAATGCAATGTAATTATACTGTTTGTAGATGACACAGATGCTTTAAACACCAAATTTAGTATAAATGAATACAAAGATGCATTAAACTCATTTAAAGAGACTAGTGAGGGTCCAGATAACATCCCAATGGTTTTTCTTAAGCATTTACCTGAGAATGCACACAATCATCTTCTTAATATATTTAATATTATTTGGACAGAACAGAAATTTCCAACAGCATGGAGAGATTCTATTATAATACCTATATTAAAACCAAAATGCTCCAAAACAGATCCTGAGTCTTATAGACCAATTGCGCCAACATGTACTGCATGCAAACTGTTAGAAAAAATGGTCAACCGTCGTCTCCTCTGGACACTTGAAGATCGAAATATTATTATTCCTGAACAAAGTGGTTTCCGACAAAAAAGATCAACTCTAGACAATATTATAGACCTAGAAAGCAGTGTACATGAAGCCTTCTCCCTTAATCAAAAATGTATTGGAATATTCTTCGATATTGAAAGAGCCTTTGATACAGCTTGGCGCCACCGTATCATCAGATTACTGTACGATTTAGAAATCAAAGGACATTGCCTTGCATTTATAAAAAACTTTTTATATAAAAGATATATCCAAGTTAGAGTAAATGGTCATTTGTCGTCAAAAGTGGAATTGGAAAATGGAATTCCTCAGGGATCTGTTATAAGTCCTACGCTATTTTTAATTGCCATAAATGATGTTCTACGAAATTTAAAACTTCCACTTAAAGGCCGCTTATATGCTGACGATCTCGTAATATTTGGTCAAAGCAAAAACTTAAACAACCTCTCACAACTTGCACAGAGTTTCTTGTTAGATATTGACAAATGGTCAAAGGAATCTGGATTTATCTTTTCAACAGCTAAAACTAAATATATAGTATTTTCTAAAAACAAAGTCAGTACACCAATCTCATTATATCTATACAACCAATCACTACAACAAAAAGATTCGCTAAAATTGCTAGGAGTTACTTTTGACAGAAAGCTGAACTGGAAAGAACATATCAATAATCTAGCATGTAAATGTTACAGAAGATTAAATTTACTAAAAATTCTAGCACACAAGAATTGGGGTTCAGACAGGAGTACATTGCTAATTATATACAGAACTATTATACGATCACAGCTAGACTACGCGGCTATAGCTTACGACTCAGCATCGAAATCAGTACTTAAAAAGCTCGATACTATTCATAACACAGCACTCAGAATATGCCTGGGAGCCTTTTGTACAACACCGATTGAAAGTTTACTTTGCGAAGCAAATGAATTGTCGTTAAATGATAGAAGAGCTTACCTTAGTCTAACATATGCAACAAAAATTAAGGATAATGCAAAAAATTCTGTCTATAGAAATACTTTTACTGATAATTACCCAAACCTTAATGCAAATCACCGTTCTAATAAACCTTTCTATAAAAGAATAAAAGACCATTTGCATCTGTTTGATATTGTCATACCTGAATGTCTTCCATACACATATGATCATAATCCACCTTGGATTCAAAACATACCATCATATAACTTTGAACTTACGTCATTTGATAAAAACTCCACTAATCCTGATCTAATTATTTCCCATTTTAGAAAAATCATTAGTCGTTATAAAAATCATACCCAGATATACACTGATGGTTCAAAATCATCCGAAGGTGTGGGAGCGTCTGTAGTAACTCCAGAGAAGGTCCTTAAATTCAAACTATCTAATGTTAGTACTATCTATACAGCTGAACTGTGTGCTCTCTATCGCGCCATAGAACTAATCAATCTGACAACAAACTCCAAATATATTATCTTAACAGACTCACTTAGTGCCATACAAAGCATCCGACAACTGTATCCAAAAAACCCGCTTTTAAAAGAAATTAAAACAGTCCTTCTTCAGGCTTATATCGATCATAATGAGATAAATTTCATCTGGATCCCATCCCATATAGGAATAAAAGGCAACGAAACTGCTGACCATAGTGCGAAAGACGCGATAGTGAGTGACGTTTCCGAGATCGTAAACACATCAGTATCAACGGATATAAAAGCTTATATAAAAAAATCAATCTTAAGTGCGTGGAAAAATAAATGGAATGTGTCGAATTCAAAATTAAAACAAGTGAAACCCAGCATAGAGGCATGGAATGTGTTACCTAAGTCAAGAAGCCAAGAAATAATAATAACGCGCCTCAGACTCGGACATACTAGGTTAACGCATGATTACTTAATTAAAAAGTGCGAACCGCCGCGATGTGAAACGTGTAATACGACACTAACAATAAGGCACCTACTATGTGAATGTCCCCTCTACAATCTACAACGAAACAATAACAAGATACCAGGAACACTTATAGAAGCTCTAGGTGCAGACTGTAACTTTAACAATACTCTGAATTTCTTGAAAGACATTAATAAGTACCACAAAATTTAATAAACCAAATTGTAATGAAGTAATTGTACCTAATGTAATCCACTAATTTTTCGCTAATGGCCATTTGGTCGATGCGATTTTCTAAATAAAAAAAAAAGAATAATCAACCCAGCCACAAGACTCGTCATTTCTAATGTCTGCCCTACCGTTTCAAACACTTTGATAGAAGATGAACTGAAAAAGCTGGGACTTCAAACAGTATCTAGAAAAACTTTTTTGAAAGTAGGCATGCCGGATACTGCATACAGCCATGTTTTAAGCTTTCGCCGCCAAGTGTTTGTTACTCCTGATGATACTATCCTTATCCCAGACTTTGTTGCAATTTACTATGACAACACCAACTACCGTATATAATTTACCCTCGACAACTTAAATTGCACTAAGTGTGCAACAAAAGGACATCAAGAAACTGATTGTCCATCAACATGTCAACAAACAACCCTCAACATTAATAGCCCATATCAACCTGAGACTGTAATTCCACAACAATCTCCCTTAATAGATACCGACCACACTAACGTTCAAATACTTTACACTGAAACCTTAGTATCTGATCAACCATCATTAGAAGAACACACTTTGTAAACAGAAAAAACCAATGAAACAAATGTTCCCCCATTAAATACCGAAGTACCTCCTCACACAACCAAAAGACAAATATCTACCTCACCTGATATACAAGAAACATCGACTGCCACAACTCCTTTTGCAAAACCTAAACACATAATGAAACTCCAAAAAGCCTCACCCTCTGATATTATTAAAGAGTTAGAGACCATTTTAAATAAATTTGAGTCTAGGTCCCCAAAATTTCCTCTTGATTTTAATGTTATCTGTGATGCGTTACAAAATGCCTTAAACTCATAAAACCCTAACCCCATTGTAGAAAACTACACAACGGATATGATATCATTTAAAAATATTCTATTATTTGCACATAATCATATTTTAGACCGCGGTATAAAATCCAAATTAACAAGGCTAAGAAAAAGATTACAACTCAATATCACTGATTCCTCATCGGATATAGAAAGTGATATCTCTGTTTCTCAGTCAGGTACCCAAAATGGCTAATTTATTTAATTTACAATGGAACCTAAACGGATATTACAACAACGTAGAATCTCTTAATATTTTAATGAAAGAATTGTCTCCCCTAGTAATCTGTTTACAGGAAACACATCTTAAAACTAAAAACTTACATATTAAAAACTATACTAGCTTTCTCAAAAATCGCTACACAGAACACGCCATCGGCGGAGTAAGTATTTTCGTAAAAAATTGTGTAGAAGCAAGAAAAATTCACCTAAACTCTAATTTGGAAGCCGTTGCTGTATCTATATCATGCAATATCAACTGCAGACCTATTAACATATGTAACATTTACCTCCCTCATCCAAATGAAAATGTACTTGAAGACTTACAGCGCTTAATCGATGATATTCCTGCTCCCAAACTAATACTTGGTGACTTGAATTGTCATAATATCACATGGGGTAGTATAAAAACAGACAAATGTGGTAGACTTCCACAGAAATTAATAGATAATCAAAATCTAATATTAATGAATACTGGTAAACCTACTCATTTTAGCTCCCACAATAGTACTTTTTCTGCCATCGATATTTCGTTGTGTGATCACTCATTAGCTACAAGTTTTTCTTGGAATAGTCTTTATTATAGTGATCATTTTCCTCTAACAATTGAAATCATTGGGCATGATCAACCGAATATTCCTGTTTACCAAAAATGAAAATTAAACTCAGCAAACTGGGACTTATATAGAGATCTAATAAATAATTAAATTACGAACTTTATTTTAGAAGAAAGCATAGATTTGTCTCTTCATCACTTCAATGATATTATACTAAAATGCGCTAATATTGCAGTGGGAAAAACAAAACCTTGTAAACAAAAACCAGTACCATGGTGGAATGAAGAAATAGCTTTAGCTATGAAATCTAGCAAACATGCTTTCAATGTTTTAAAAAGACATAAAACAACAAAAAATGTTAACAACTTTAAAAAACTTAGGGCAAAAACTAAATATCTTATTAAAAAAAGTAAAAAAGAAAAATGGTCAAATTATGTCTCCACCATAAATTCATCAACACCTATGACTACAATCTAGAATAAAGTAGGTACACTAAGAGGTGAACAAGACTCAATTCACATTAACACTCTTTCTTATAAAAACAAATTAATATCTTCCAAACAAGAAATTAGTAATATTATGTCAGCTATATATAAGACAAATTCAAGCAATCCAAACTTCGATCCCGCATTTTTAGATTTCAAAAATAAACGTGAAATGACAGAAATATCTATAGTAGATAGTGATAATCCACTAAATTTGCCCATCATATATAAAGAATTTGAAAAAGCTCTAGATAAATCAAAAATCACTTCATCGGGTCCTGATAATATACCAATAATATTTATCAAAAACTTGCCGTACACAGGAAAATTAATTCTCTTAGACATTTTCAATCACATTTACCTTAATAAAAAATTTCCATCAATCTGTCTGAATCAACAATTATTCCCATTTTAAAACCTTTCAAATCAAAAACTGACCCTCTTTCCTATAGACCAATTTCTCTTACAAATAATACATACAAACTACTAGAAAAAATTTTCAATAACAGATTAATATGGTTTTTTGAAAAAAACCGATTATTAAGCCATATTCAAAGGGGTTTCAGAAAAGGCAGATCAACTCATGATGCCGTAGTAGCTATTGACAATATTATGTGAGTCTTTTAGAAATAACCAGAAAGTAATTGCCATATTTTTTGATAAAAATAAAGCATTTGATACTGCATGGAGATACAACATTTTACAAACCATATCTAACTGGGGTATCCAAGGAAATTTTCTTGCTTTTGTAAAACATTTCATGAATAATAGAGTATTCCAAGTACGTGTGAATGGAATTACTTCACAAACAGAATGTCTTAAAACGGTATTCCACAGGGCTCAACCTTAAGCTCCACTCTATTTTTAATAGCAATTAATAATATCGCTCAAGAGATAAAGCTACCTTTGAAAGCAGATCTGTATGCAGATGACTTAGTTGTATATACTAGTAGCTGCAATATTACACTAGCCTCAAAAATTTTGCAATCATTTCTGCATAAACTAAAAGACTGGTCCCAAAAAACTGGTTTTACGTTCTCAGATGATAAATCTCGTTTCATCGTATTTAATAAAAGAAAAACTGATTGCAAAACTACTTCTTCTTCTTAAAGTGCCCTCTCCTCAATGGAGGTTGGCTACTACAATTTTAAAATCTTCTCTATCTTCAGCTGTTCTTATTAGCTGTTCAAAATTTAGCCCTGTCCATTGTCGGATGTTTCTGAGCCACGATAGTCTTTTCCTTCCTAGGCCTCTCTTTCCCTCGATTTTTCCTTTCACTATAAGTTAGGCATATTGGTACTTATTATTTCTCAGTATGTGGCCTAGGTATGATGTTTTTCTAACTTTTACTGTGTTAAAAACTTCTCTTTCCTTGCCTATTCTATGCAGCACTTCTTCGTTTGAGGTATGCGATGTCCATGAAATTTTGAGCATTCTCCGGTAGGTCCACATTTCAAAGGCCTCCAATTTATTTACGGTTGATGTTGATGCAAAACTACACTTACTCTAAATGGTATCAACCTAATACAAGTAGAGAGCATTGACTTTCTTGGCCTGAGACTGGACAGTCAGCTAACATGGGCAGAACATATTAAAAAGCTAGTCATTTCCTGCCAATCTAAAATAAATCTCCTTAAAATTCTATCAAACCGATCTTGGGGAGCGGACACCCCAAAATTGCTGCATATATACCAATCATTAATCCGAAGTAAACTGGATTATGGTGCAATATGCTATTTAATTGCTAGTAATTATATTCTTAAAAAATGAGACATTATACAAAACACATGTTTAAGACTTATTCTGGGTGCTTACCGAACTAGTCCTGTTTCAAGTTTTCAGGTTTTCCTAGATGAATCCCCCCTATCAATATGAAGACAACACATTTCTTTAAATTATGCTACGAGACTGTCTTCCAACCCTAATAACACAAACTATCCACTTCTTTAAAAATATATACATCTACTCATTGCCATCAACAAATTAAATATCCACCCCTTAAAGAACGTTTAACGAGATATGGTTTTGACATGGAGCATCTGACACATTATTATCCTTCACAACGAACTACACCTCCCTGGACTATTAAGTTTCTCACTATTGATATATCCCTTACGGCCTATCCAAAGAGTACCACAAATCCCATAAGCATTAACAAATTATATCAAGAACGGATATCAGAATACACTGGTTATAACAAGATTTTTACTGATGCGTCAAGAACTAAAAACGGACATGCAGCGGCCTTTATTCTAGGAAAGTCTGAATATGCAGTTCGCATCCCTCAATTCTGCAGCATTTTCACGGGAGAAGCAATCGCCATTTTAAAAGCATTAGACATGTGTAAGAGTCATGCAAGCTCAAACTTTCTTATCATTACTGACTCTTTACAACCAACAATCCTGCAACAAATACAATTAGCACTTTATCACCTACAAAATAGACACGTGAACGTTAAATTTTTCTGGGTACCATCACATACAAGTATCGCAGGAAATGAAAAAGTAGATGAATTAGCAAAGAAATATGCTACTAACGAACAAACTGAAATAATGACTACAATTCAATTCAGTGATATCCAGCTCATTATTAAACAGCACTGTCTAAAAAATTGGCAACAAATGTGGAATTCTAATAAGGCTAACCTTAAAAACGTTCAAACTAGGATTGGCACTAAACTACAATTTTCAAGGACATACGTTTACTACACAAAATTTAAGTTATATTATATGTATCATTTTGGAATTTGGTAATTTATTATTTGTAATTTAATACGCAATTTGTAATTAGTATATTTAATAACAACTGTAAAATCTGTAAAACCCGCTAATAACCTTACATATAAGTTAATAAAAAAAAACTTTTTATTAACTTATTGACAACTATTTTAATTTGTACTACAATTTACTTGACAAGTCAAAGGTTTAGATTATTAAACCACATATCTTGACTTTTCTACTACTGGAAATTGTTCTATAAAATTCTTAATTTACAATTAAAATATATTTGTTGCGCTGTTAATAACAATTCGCCATATATATATATATATATATATATATATATATATATATATATATATATATATCTTTAAGGTATATGACCGTTTAATTTAATATAAAAAAATGTGCACTCGTAAGTGAATGGGATGTTTTCGGTCAATTTGGAGATAAAAAAGACAAGAGTTGTGCTACTTTATCTATTTATTGAAGACGTTTCGCCTATTGTTCAATAAGCATCATCAGTTCAGCATCATCATAAAAGAGTGTTATTAGCGATACATCTAATATGAAAAAACAATTAAGTAAATGATCTTACCTTTAAAAGATCTGTAGCATTAAAATGTTATTATTGCAAAGAAACATCAAAAAATTAGTATACTAAATATATCAGCAAAAACACAGAAACACAGAACGCCGGAAGATTCCCAATTTAACTATTTTGTTTTAAATTTCACTTTTGAAAACATTGATTGAAAAATTTTGATTGATTGATTGATTTTTCAATCAATGTTTTCAAAAGTGAAATTTAAAACAAATTAGTTAAATTGGGAATCTTCCGGCGTTCTGTGTTTCTGTGTTTTTGCTGATATATTTAGTATATTAATTTTTTGATATTTCTTTGCAATAATAACATTTTAATGCTACAGATCTTTTAAAGGTAAGATCATTGTTTTTTCATATTAGATGTATCGCTAATAACACTCTTTTAGATGAACTGATGATGCTTATTGAACAATAGGCGAAACGTCTTCAATAAATAGATAAAGTAGCACAACTCTTGTCTTTTTTATCTCCAAATTGACCGAAAACATCCCATTCACTTACGAGTGCACATTTATATATATATATATATATATATATATATATATATATATATATATATATATATATATATATATATATATATATATATATATATATTTATATATATATATATATATATTTATATATATATATATATATATATATATATATATATATATATATATATATATATATATATATATATATATATATATATATACATGTATATATACAAGGTGTCCCCGAAAATAGTGCGTTCCTTTAAGCTATGAATATAATACACAATTTATCCTATAACACTTTTTAATAGGACAAAAAAGTCCTATAATACTTTTTTCTAAACTTAATAGTTAAAAAAAATACATTGTTTTCCATAAACGTAACTTTTTATTTTTAGAAAATTAAATAATCTGTCAACGTCATACGCAGTGAAAGCGCTTTTGAATAAAAACGTTTTATATTGTGACTCGTTTTTTATTAATTATTCAAGGTTGTTGATATCTGAGGAAATGTACGTAATATCTGCAAAATAATTGAATTACATATTTCAGAATCCCCATAATTCAATTTTTATAAAATGTTGAGAAATTAGAAAAAACCTCATTTCATGAAATATTTTAAAACACCTGTTTTTCTTTTGTAATAAAATCATGAGATTAATTTGTTTTTATCAGTTTGCATAAAAAGTGGTGAATTTTAGCTTTATATATGTTTTTTTTTTCTATTGTGGATTTTTGGGGTTTTTAAAATATACACATTTTTCAAGGATGTAAAAATAAGAAAACATGTTTTATATAAACATTTATTCAAAAATATGGGCATACAAAATAATATATCAGTATTAATCACTCATCTGGTTGTATTATTTCATTTCAATCTCCCTCGCATGTTGGCAAATTAAAAATTTCTCCATAAAAGTCCTTGACTTCTTCATTATCTGGTAGATACTTTTCCAGTTTTCTCAAGTCTTGCATCTTCTTGATATTAATAGGAATATGTCCTTCGGTGTATGCTTTTCTTGTAGGAAAACTAATAACATCCTTGTTTCTATTTTGTAGCCGAAAATAATGATTTATCAAGCCATATATGTACTCTTTTTTAATAACAATTCCATCGTGATCACTTGAATGAATAAAGTGTCGAAAGTTGGATATTTTAAAAGCAATTTTTTGATCTCTTGGAATATTTCTGCCTAAAGATTC
Organism: Diabrotica undecimpunctata; assembly: GCF_040954645.1. Classification (NCBI taxonomy): domain Eukaryota; kingdom Metazoa; phylum Arthropoda; class Insecta; order Coleoptera; family Chrysomelidae; genus Diabrotica; species Diabrotica undecimpunctata. The sequence goes on along the minus strand of NW_027311909.1, from coordinate 67,269 downwards.
ATTGGAGAGCATCGTCTTTTTGAAATACGTGGGCCACCATCCTTTTAAGTTCAATATGTTATCAGAATTCGGCAAAACTACAGTAAATCGGTTTAAACTCGTGTTAGATGTTATGATAAGCTTTACATACTCTTTTAACGTGTAAATCTTGTCCTGATTTTTTAATTTTCGTTTTAAGAACGGAAAAATCCCGATCACACGGTAGAAATGAATGTCCCCGTGTGGGATAATATTGTTCAATCTTTTTGAATCTATTGGTTGAAACTAATGCAGAAAAAAGTCTAACTATTGTATGGTTCTTGTTCTGGGCGGCACATGCATCAGAAAAGAAGTGAAAATGGTTAATATTTTTAAATTCTGGATTGTTGTCAAGAAAATGTAATAAAAAGGATACAACTTCATTAGACCCTTTAGTTCCTGTTCCCTCATGATACACATAGAATTTACCTTATCATCTTTTAGATTATGAATACATAAAACATTACCAGTAAGTTGTCTTAAATAGAATGTTTCCTGGACAGGAATAACCGGTAGTTGCAGGTTTTGCATATAATCAATGCAAATACCACCTACATTATCATCTACTTTACAAAGTTCTGAAATGGTTTTAAGTTTGGTATAACATTTGTTTGCCCGTTTCTTATAAACAGTTTTTTCTGCCAGTGCCACTCTTTTTGCTGTTTTATTTAAGAATTTACTTTTTATTTTAGTTTCTAACTCTTCACATGTCAAGCAGGTGTCGACCTGTGGGCGACCAAAAATAATGAAAATTGTTCTTTAAAAATCTTTTTATAATATGAATATTTAACGTTTTGTTCTGGGTGAACCTCTTTAAACAACTTATACATTATAAATATATTTAATTTTTCATTTAGATACCTATATTCTCTACTAGTATAATGGACAGTTTTGACCCTAAACCAAGCAATATGTTGTATGATTTAATCTATAACAAGTCCTGACTTCGCATTGCCAGATTGATTTTTACCTCGTTTATCTATAGGAACTTGCCCCTTTCGTTTTAACGTGGTTAAGCGACGCAACCGATCATTGGTAATGCCAAAAATGGCAATAAATGCTTTTCTACAGATTTTATTTGTACCTGTTGGTCCTGAATTGTATATTCAAAAGAAGCCTAGTCTATCAGGCATGCAAGAAATATCAGCTGGTGTTATGCGCCTTCGACATGCAACTTCATGGACTGAAATAATCGATTGTAGCAAACAATCTTGTTCGTTCTTTGTGTTAATTCTCCCGAAGTTTCGGAATAATTGAATGCGTGTTTCTTCAGAAATTCGTAAAAAGCATTTTTGGTGACATCTAAAAATAAGTATCATTAAAATTACGATAATAAAATATTAGATATTGTTTAGCTAGTTAGTAATATTTTAAAGCTTTAATGCTAATTTGCAGTCTGGTCCTTGGTTCACCTCAGGCGCCAACACACACACACGCAGTGATCAACCCTGCCTCTAGGAACATGTGTATACCAATCTAAGAATGGGATCCACATGTCCGAAGATCAAACCGGTCACACTTCGCTAGTCGAAGTGGTACCTATCTGACCCCCAGATTTTTCCTCCACCCCTCCTCATCGTGTGACTTACGTGAGGAGGCTTATGATCTGAGTGAATGAAAGTTACTTAAGGTGTCCTGGGTAATGGAACACCCTCTGTTTTTAATGACTGTGGTTATGCCACCTAACTGTAGGGGTAGCCACATCTAGGCTCTTCTCCCTATTTGCATTACTGACTCTATTGAAGTTACTCTATCATAACTTCGGGACTTGAGTCCCTAAAACAAAAGAAAAAAGCGTGTGTTCCGACCATAGAGCCCCCAGCCTTGGCTGACGACTCTATGTTCGGAAAAGAGTGTGTGCTCGGTCACTCGGCCGCCGATTTGGCAAAATAAATTTTGTTCTCCTCGCCGGCCGAGCACCCGAGTAGGGTCCGGCCACTGAGCCCTTGTATGCCGCACAAGACCTCAGTGCTCGGATTTTGCGAGAATATCAGTATTCACCTGATCCGCCTTAGGGGCCTAGTCCGTTGAAAACGGTATATGTAGAGCCTGATGGGCCCTCCATATTTGGTCTGTGTTGAAATTGAAGTTACAAAAATGTATAGTGAACGAGATTTAAAAAATTGGATGAATCCAAAGTGATTTAGATAGAGACCGTTTTTTGTTTTTTTTGTTTTTTTGTTTTTTTGTTTTTATTTTTTTTTTTTTTTGTTTTTTGTGGACTTCCTTGGAGCTTCGGAACTATAATATGCCTGGGCAACAATTCTTTCCTTTTTTTCCTTAATCCTATTTGTGTGCGTGTGTTGGGGTGAGCATTCCCTGCTCTCACTCACCCCGGTGTATATTGGGCTTATATCTACCTAAAAACCTAAAAACCTAAAAGAAAAAGCGTACCCTCTCGCCAGAGTTTTTTTGGTCGGTGTTCTATCTTTCTTCATCTTAAGGTTTTGACGACTACGCACCATTACATCCTTTGTTATTCGTTTGGGGTCTCCCTATATCTTGCTATTTGCTGCTTTGGTCTTCTGTGTACCGTCCTGATGTTTTCGTTGTAGTTCGTCAGCTCTCTTAGCATTCTACTAGGGTGGTTTGTTAGTCCATTGAATATATCATATGCTCTTTCATCTAGCGTCCGTAGGATCCTGGTTTGTCCTGAGTCTCTGAATACGTACCTTAGTGGTACGTATTTTGGTATTTTTAAGGTGTCTCGTATGATTTGATTTTGAGATCTCTGAATCTTCATTCTGTTCGACTTGCAGGTGTGTCCCCACGCTGCTGAGGCGTATGTTAAGACTGGCATGATGATGCTGTTTGCAACCCTGATTTTGGTTTTAAATCTTAGTTTGCTTCTTCTACTTATGAGCGTTGAGAGCTGACTTTTCAGCGCTTTGGCTTTGTATACCTGTTGATTGACATGTTCCGTGAATGTTAGCTTCTTGTCAAGTAACACTCCTAGGTATCTTGCCTGGTTACTTCATTCTACTGGGGTGTTGTCTATCGTGATTTCACGGTTTGATACACTTTTTCTATGACTAAACATTACAGCCTGGGTTTTGTCTGGGTTTAAGGCTATTTTCCATTTTATGCACCATCGTTGAAATCTATTTAGTGCTCTTTGCAGGTGATTAGCTGCATGATCCGGGTTTCTCCAGCTAACCGCTATTGCTGTGTCGTCTACGTAAAGACTTAACAGAGAACAGAGATTAACAACATAATGTTGGCGTGTCGGCCGTATAGATGGTATACAGGTATGGCGACAGCACGGCGCCCTGAGGCACACCCGCTTCCAGGGCTCCGTCCTCAGATAGGGTTGCCCCTATTCGAATCCAGAACCTTCTGTTAGCAAGGTATGACGCAAGGAGACATGTCATCGCTTCGCTGTATCCCAATGAATTCATTTTGTAAATGAGTCCCTTGTGCCAGACTCTGTCAAATGCTTTACTGACGTCCAGAAATGCGGTTGCTGTGTATGCCTTTTCGTTAAATTCTTTGGTTATGAATTCTGTGAGTCTTAATACCTGTAATTCACAGGAGTGTTCACTTCTGAAACCGAATTGAGCTTCTGGAATGGTGTGTAATGCTTGAGATTTTTCGTTCAGTCTTTTTATAATTACTCTTTCCGCAATCTTGCTTATTGATGATAGTAAGCTGATTGGTCTGTAATTTTGAGGAAATGTGCCATTTTTCCCTGGCTTAGCAATCATGATTATGTCATCTGTCTGGAAAATATCTTAGTTTCAGCATATTGTTTATGATGTTGGTAATATAAACAATAGCTTTTGTAGGTAGGTTTTTCAGCGCCCTGTTTGTGATGTTGTCTGGACCTGGGGCTTTTTTGGCGTTGGTCTGCTTTATGAGTTCTTTTATTTCTTCGGGAGATGTATGAAGTATCCCTATTTTGCCTTTTGTCCCTTTTAGTCTTCTTGCTGTCCTCTCTACCTCTTCTTCGAAGTCTATGTCTTCGTTGGGGTGTTCGTTGTGTCTACACGCCCTTTCTATTTCGTCTTTTAGGACTTCTGCTTTCTCGATTTCTGTGTGGACAATCCCGTTTACTCCGTGTAGAGGGGGTATGGGTTTTTTGTCCTTTCGTAGGATTTTTGATAGTTTCCAGAAATTAGATTTGTTTGGATTTAACTCTTCGATATAGGAGTCCCAGCTTTCATTTCGATGATTTTGAAGTTGTTTTTTCACTTCCCTATCTAGCTCATTTGCAATCCTTTTGTCTTCTACCGTTCTAGTGCGGTAGGCTCTTCTTCTTTTCCGGTTTTTCTGCTTGATTAAGTTTTTAAGTTCTATACTTATGTCCCTGAATCTTCCTTTTTGTCTAGTTATAGTTTCGGTTTTGGAGCTGGCATCGATAGCGTTGATAATTGTTTCTTTTAGTTTTATTACGCTGTCCTCTAATTCTGTTATGTTGTTGATTGTGGGGATATTACCGATGTTCACGCTCACAATTCTTTTGTAGTTTATCCAACTTGTCTTTTTTCTGTTGTGGGGCTGCAAATAGTTTGTTTCTATTGCGCCCAGGGTCAGGACGATTAAGTTGTGTGTGGAATCGCCTTCGTTTAGAGAGAGTATCTCGTATTGTTGACTCACGTTGTGTAGGATTGCAATGTCTAGGTAAGTAGGAAGTTGTCCGTGAAAACATATCGGCTCTGTTGGACCGATCACGTACGTATTTGGTCTGTTTTCGAGATGGCTGCATAGTCGTCGTCCGTTGTTGTTGGTCGTCCTGTCGTACCAGTTGGGAGATCTCGCATTAAGGTCTCCTATTATTATGGTTGGCTCTTCTGAGTTTAATATTAGGCTCAAATCTTCATCTAGGATCGGTTTGTTAGGTCTGACATATGCAGACACTATTTTTAGTGAGTCGTTGTTGGCTTTTAGTCTTATGAGTGTGGCTTCCATTGTGACCAGTCCATCTGGTGTTGGGATGTGTTCATGTTCGATTTCTTTTTTCACAAGTATGGCTGTTCCACCTGATAACGCTCTATGATCCGTCCTGTAGATATCGTAGCCGGGAAATTTTGTTTTCTTCCTTTCCACTAATTTGGTTTCTTGTAGGGCTACGATATCGAGCTCTAATCTATTTATCATTTCATCCAGAAGGTTGATTTTTTTGAATATTCCGCCGGAGTTCCATGACCCAATGCGAAGATCTTCCGTTTGGTGTACTAACATTTCTGACCTATGTTTCCTATGGCTGTCATTACCTGTTGCATTTGATCTAACATGTTGGAGACATGTGCCATTTTGGCATTTAGATCGGCGTTGAATTTAGCGATTAGTGCTGCTGCTTCGTTTGTAGCTGTTTTTTCTGTTGTCACGCTTTCAGGCTGTTTAGTAGCCTGAGCGTAGCTAACACCTTTATTGGTGTTGCTGGTGTTAATGGGCCTTGCCCTTTGTTGTTGTGGGGCGGCTTTCTTCTTGGGAGCTCTTGGGAATCCGCGATAATTCGCTGTATGCGCTTGTTCGCAGTTAGCGCATTTTGGGTCCGTTTCTCTGTCCTTTTCGCATTCGCTACTAAGGTGATTTTCTCCGCACTTCACGCATTTCGAGCCACAGTGGCAAGATTTTGAACTGTGGTAGAAACCTTGACAATTGAAACATTGTATTGTTTCATGTCTTGTCTTCATTTCGTCCTCTACGCTGATCCTCATGTAACATAGGTCAGAAATGTTTTTTATTTTTGCGTCCTCTTCTGCTTTGATGGTTACCAAAAACATTGGGAGGGGTTTCTTGTCTGGCTTTTTTGAGATCATGTTTATGACCTTAGTAGCCTCTACTCCTTTGCTTATAATTTCGTTGAGAATTAGATTGGTATCGGTTTTTGCCGATAATCCTCTTATTATTACTCTCTTCATTTAATCGGTATCTATAGGATACGCGATAAAATCTACAGCTGGGCTGTATGTCTCTAGGAGTCTTACCATTTTCAGGTAGTCCTCTCTGGTCTTTGTTTGTATATCAATAGACCTTCCTGATCTGGCAAATTTATGTGCCGATATTATTTTCATGGCTGCAGCTTGCTGCAGTATCTTCTGATGCTCGTTTACCGATTTCAGAATTATCGCCGGTGGTTTGGGCTGCTTAGGAGTAGAGACTGCTACTTCAAGAGTGATCTCGGGGGTCGCTTCTTCTGCAACTTTTTTGTTAGGAGGTTGTGACTCCTTGTCGTCAACTTTTTTATTAGGAGTTTGCGCCTCCTTTTTCTTTGTGTCAACTTTTTTGGTAGGAGGTTGCGACTCCTTTATTGTTGTTGCTTTTTTGTTTTCAAGAGCTTGTCTTTTCTCTTGCCTTGTTTTGATGGTCCTGTCCATCTCTTCTTCTTTTCGCTTTTGGATTAGCTGAGTTTGCTTCTCCGCTGCGCTTTGTCTTGGTTTTTTTTCGATGGTTTTCCATTCGATGTTGCTGGTGGTGTGCCAGTCTTCTTCTGCTTCTATTTCCATACCGTTATCACTAGTTATGATGGGTATGACTGTAACTTCTTTGGTTGTTACTTTTTTTGAATTCGTTTTTTTCGCCGAATTCGACTTAGCGGTTTTCTCTTTTGGTGGAGGTTCCGGGATGGTATCTACTTTCTCTCTTTGGAGTTTTGCCTCATTTCTTTGTTGAGTTATTGCATCCATTAACTCTAGAATCTTGTCGGTTAGTCTTTTGACTTCCCGATCTTTTTCTTGATTTTCCCTTCTTAACTCGTTTAATTGAGTTAGAAGTTTTTCCTCTCTGGCTTTCATTTCCTTTTTCATCTCTCTGATTTGTTCGGTCAGTGCATTGACTGACCTACTTAATTCATTTGCCTTTTCTCTGGCTTCCATCTCTTTCGCTTTTTTCCTTTCTTCCTCATCCTCGTCTATTTCAGGGGCTCGCTGTCTTTTTTTAGTTGTTTTGGGGCTTCCATCTCAACATTGTTGTCATCTTCCTGTGGGGGAGGGGCTTCGGTCGGCTCGGCGTTTAATAATAGGAGTCGTCGTCAGATGAGGGAAGATTGTCCATGGGATTATTTAAATTCGCAGTGAAATTATTATATAATTCAATGGCTATTGCAACAGAGGGAGTGGATGACTGGGGCCTGTCATCATCGTCTGCTTCGCGTGTTGTCACCTGCGTGACAACACTATTTTGGAGGGGAATATTACTCATTTTGCCGTAAGGCAGTAAACATAAGTTCAAAAGACTAATTGGAGTTTACTACTCGGAAGACTCTGTTTTTGTCTTCCCGCCAAGCCGCTGCCTGACAGTTTTCCTGGGTATCGTCCCAGCAACCTCTCGGTAGTTCACTCCCTGATTTCTCAGGGAGGGATCCTCTTGATGTTTCTCTCACCTCAGAGGCAGGGGCCGTTTCTGTCCGACTTAGATTTCAAAAAACTAAGCCTTACAGTGTCATACCTGTCGACCCACTGAGGTGAACCCGTATATTTCGCAGACGCGAAGCTATTAAAAGCCTCCGCGAGGAGCCTATAAAGGCAACCCCTCGGCGGTTTAACTTAATAACAACCTCGCATCCGCTCTTCGCTAATATGAAAGACAAGTGCCTATGCCACACTCGGTGTCTTACCCACCGGGAGCTGAAAAGCTCCGTTGACAATAGGACAATAGGACAGTCGTCCCCACCAAAGCACACTTCGCTGACTCGCGTCCGTACTGTTCGACTGCTAGAGCCGAACTTACTGATCACTGATCACTGATCCTCAGGCGCCAAGGCACCACTCCAGCGTTTATAAGCAGACCCTTTAACTCTATAGTTTTGAATAACTTCTCTTTTATATTCAATGATATTACGTATTCCGCGTTTTTTTGCGTGTTGAAGACTCATTCCCAATTTCCATTACTTAAATTATTATTAATTTTTACTGTAATAACAACTAACAATATGTAGAGATCACAAATAATGTGCATAACCTAAAAAAGTCAAAACCTCCTGTCATGTCAAAAATCAGTGTGTTCAAATATTATATTTTAGAAACACCAAAATTCCTGGAGTTTTGGTATTTCTGCAATACATGAAATTTTCAACTGGCAACAAATGTGTGTAAATTATTGAGTTTTGGGGTTTCTGTTTACTGTTAAGTGCGTATATAGTACCAAAAATTACAGAAAACTGTAATTTCATAAATTAGTGATTTTTGGGTTTCTGAAATACGTGATTCAATTATTATTTGCTTTAATAATGTGACATTTGCTATTATCTGAATTAATTAAGGTTTTGGATTAAAGTTCGAAGTTTTAAAGAAATTATTATTTTTAATTAAGTAAGTAAGTACTTGTATTTAATTCCTAAAAAGTAATTAATGCAGCTAAGAAAAATTATTTGTAATGTTTTTCTGAAATGTATTGAAATTTGACATAATTTACAACGAATTGTTAAAATGTTAATTATTTACAAAATGGAAAGAAAAGTGTTTTTGATAACAAAAAATAAATGCTAATACGTTCATATTAAGTGGCACAAGCTGTTGCTCTTCATAATTATTATGGACCTTTCATTTGATATACAGTGATGAGTGCCTTAAGAACCGGCAAAATAACGCAAAAGATAGAAAACATAATACGTTGTGAAATAAAAAGAGATAATAGTAGTAGAGGTGGGAAATTATCGATAGAAACCTCTAATTTACATTACATTACATTACATTAGGACTATCGATAGTTTCCCACCTTTAGACGTTAGCTAATGAGCTAGTTGACTTCAGTCATAATATTACAAGTATGACGTCGAACATTAACATTTTTTAAATTTCGCATAAAGTATAAACTGATTGAAGGCAATAAAGCAAATGTAAGTAAACAGTTTAATTAGTAGTAATTTGATAATTAATTCTGTGTCTCAAATCACAGTTTATTATTGATCAATACTTTAATTTTGGATAAAAACATACTCGTACTTAAACTGTTTTTACTTACATTACGTGATAAGTATTACTATGACTGAAGTCAACCAGCTCATATGCTAACGTCTAAAGGTGGGAAACTTTCGATAGATCTAATGTAATGTAAAGTAAATTATAGGTTTATATCGATAATTTCTCACCTCTACTACTTGCATCTCTTTTTATTTCACAACGTATTATGTTTTCTATCTTCTGTGTTATTTTGCTGGTTCTTAAGGCACTCATCCCTGTATATCGAAGATATGCTTGACGTTGCGCGAAGCACAATATCCGATGTTTTACAAAGATTTGAGAAACTGGTTCTTACTCAAAAAGACTTGTATATTATGGAAGACCAAGGTCAATAAACGCTGTGGAAGATCGGAAGTTCTTTGAGAGCGGGCAGTTGCTCCTACAGCTTTGACTAGCAGAAGCAGACTGCTATATGTTCATGCTACCTTAGTTTCACTTGACACCATACGTCAAAAATAAGAAAATTTATTAAAATAATTGAAGTTAATAATAATTTTTATTTTACTTAAAATAAACTTAGTGTTTTTACGATTACTTTTGCTAGTCAGTTTTTATCTAAATCCGCCAAACTCATTATTCAAATACGTGCAAAGGCCGAAACGGGAAATAAGCAAAGAAAGTATCCTGTTTTTGATACTCGTCCGGCCAGGTAAATGACAGTTGTTTCGAATAGTATGGATCTCTACAACAAAAACCTATGTTTCCTGCAGTGGATTTTTTAGACTTAATTAGTTATTAACAAATTAAGGTCAAAAAACGGAAAATTTTTGCTTGTTTCGTCTATCAGCAAAAAGTGAAGCATTTTAAACAAATTTTAGAGAAGAAACTTATAAGTCATATAAAACCCTTTAAAATGGCGTTTTCTGAATGTTTCCATCTTTATTTGTTGCTTAGAAAGTTGCAAAACAAGTCAAAAATTTCGGTTTTTTATAAATGTTAATAACTTTTTTGAAAATAAACTTATAACATTTAGGTATATTTCATTTAATGCTGTGTCTTGCAGTGCTTAAAATATGGTCAAAATTTCAAAGTGATCGGTCAGATAGTTTAAAAGTTATTTTATTTATTTATCCCGAATTATTTTTTTTTTGCAACAACATAAGTCAGAAAATTATATAGTTTTAGTATATGTAAGGGTAGTTTCTGGAAGAAGAAGACTTGTTCTATTACTTACATTAAAAAAAATTAGAAAAATAAATTTTAAATATTCCAAATAATTTTGCAAAGACATGTTGATTTTTTGCTTATAAACAATTAGTATATTTTTTTGACCGTTGCCTGCAAGAATATTATTTTTGTATATTTAAAAAGCCTGATTTTTTTCACAAATTTAAAAGAAAAAAAAATTTTCCTAAAATAATTTGGTACAAAGTTAGCCTCTTTTTTTATTTAATTCATAGCAGCTTTGTTTATAACAATTAAGAAATATAATGAGCGTTATTTAAAAGTACATACTTTATAGTTTTAATATACCAAATTTGAAAAATATTGCCTTTAATGGAATCGTCCACAAAGCTTCAAAAATTGTTCTTTAAAATCTGCCGACTTTGAAAATCGCGTGAGCTGAAGGGAGGTCGAAGGCACTGTTAACTGTATCTCTGGTCCTTTTTTATGTATTTCAACGTTTATTTTTGAACTTGTATGTGCTTTTTGCGTACATTACGAATATGCATTATTTCAATAAATAAATTGTCAAACAAACCACCTAATTTGTTTAAAAAAAAACTTTCTTTTTTTTTAATTTTTTAGTAATATTTAAGGTAAGTTTGAATGTAAAACAGAAATGTTTATGAATAATGTCTACTTCTTTAATAAAATTGTAAATTGAAAAAATTTCTGCAAATAATTTATTAACTTTAGTTTTTATTATAGCATTTTTAGCAAGAAATGAAACCTAGTTTATTTAAGATTTCCAAAGCATTACTATTTTTAGAAACAATTGAATAGGACAATTTGTTGTTTAATAAAATCTATTATAAATAAATTAGTTACAATTTTATTAAAGAAGTATAAATTTTCATTTCAATAAGTTTTCAAATAAAAATTATCTCAAATATTACAATAAAAATTTAAAAAAAAAATTGTTTAAACAAATTAAATACTTTCTCTAAAAATTTATTTATTGAAATAATGCATATTCGTAATGCATATTCGAGAAAAAGAAAACAAAAAAATCGAAAAACAACAAGGCACAGTTTTATTTACTTGGAATATTTTTTTAAAATATGCTTTTTACCATTTATTCAATTTTCTGAAAATTTTAGAGAGCGATCGCTTGGAAATGCAAACAAGTAGAAAGTTGCAGTAAGGGCAGTTGAGAGAGGAAAAAAAAATGAACCTATAGATACCCAACAAGGCATAGTTTTATCCTCTCTAAATATTTTTTTCTCACTAAGACATCTTCCCCAATAAAAAATAGACTTAGTAGGTACTGCATTTCTATGTTCATTTCATCCGTTATATTTTATGTTAAAACAGAAAAACTATCATCCCAATACAATCCAATTTTAATTACTTTGTAGAATTTTATTCCCCACCAAATTGATTCAACGGTGGCCCCTGATATATTTAGTGCGAAACATCAACACACGTGGATGATGTCATTTTTCTTAAAAATGCCATAAATTAATTTGGGATAATCATATAAAATAACTTTTAAACTATTTGACCGATCACTTTAAAATTTTGACCATATTTTAAGCACTACTAGACACAATATTCCATAAAATATAAATGTTATAAGTTTATTTTCAAAAAAGGTATTAACGTTTATAAAAAACCGAAAATTTTGACTTATTTTGCAACTTCCTAAGCTACACATAAGGATAGAAACATTTAAAAACCGCCATTTTGAAGGTTTTTATAAGACTTATAAGCTTCGTCTCTTCTAAAATTTGTTTAAAATGCTTCACTTCTTGCTGATAGGCGATAAAAGCAAAAATTTTCCGTTTTTTGACCTTAATTTGTTAAAAACTAATTAAGTCCAAAAAATTGACTGCAGGAAACATATAGGTTTTTTTTTTTAGTTGTTTTGAAATGCTTATTTCCCTGGGCTATAAGTGTAATATATTTATACACTGTTTATCCATGTTTCTTATAATTTTCGTTCTTTTTTTTTAGCAGCAATTTTAGCTAAATTTAAAGATTTTTTTTGTCAGAAGAATCTAATTACCGAAGATGTACAAAAAATCGGTCTAGGTTTTTAACTTTTGCTTTTAAAGGCGTTGGGATAGAAACATAAAATAAAGACGGTTGGAAATAGGGAAAAAAGATAAGCCTATAAACATCCAACAAGGCATAGTTTTATCCACTCTGAGTATTTTTTTAAATTTTATGCTTTTTACCATTTTTCAAATTTTTTGTAAACTTTAGAGAGCGCTCGCTTGGAAACACGACTAGATAAAGTTTTAATAAAAAAAGTTAGAAAGAGAGAAAGAAAACAAAAAAATCGATACACAACAAGGCACAGTTTTATTCACTCTAAATATTTTTTTAAATTGTATGCTTTTTACCATTTATTCAATTTTCTGAAAATTTTAGAAAGCGATCGCTTGGAAATGCAAACAAGTAGAAAGTTGCAGTAAGGACAGTTGAGAGAGGAAAAAAAAACAAACCTGTAGATACCCAACAAAGCATAGTTTTATCCTCTTTAAGTATTTTTTTCTTGCCAAGACATCTTCCTCATTAAAAAAATAGACTTAGTAGGTAATGTATTTCTATGTTCATTTCATCCGTTATATTTTATGTTAAAACAGATAAACCATCATCCCAGACAATTCAATTTTAATTACTTTGTTGAATTTTATTTCCCACTTATTTGATTCAAGGGTGGCCCCTGATATATTTAGTGCGAAACATCAACACACGTGGATGATTTTTGTGGTCATTTTTCTTAAAAATGCCATAACACATTGTCTATTTTCAAGGATTTCTAATGAATGTATTAACTACTAAGTATATTTTTTAATTGGAAGTTGTCTTGGTAAGAAAAAATACTTAGGGTGGATAAAACTATGCCTTGTTGGGTGTCTACAGGTTCCTCTTAGTTTCATCTTTCAACCGTCCTTATTGCAACTTTCTACTTATTTGCATTTCCAAGCGATCGGTTTTAATTTTGATAAATGGCAAAAAGCATACAATTTAAAAAAATACTCAGGGTGAATAAAACTGTACCGTGTTGGGTTATCGATTTTTTTGTTTTCTTTTTCACTTTCCAACTGTCTTTATTAAAACTTTGTATCTATTCGTGTATCCAAGCGAGCGCTGTCTAAAGTTTACACAAAATTGGATAAGGGGTAAAAAGCATGAAATTTTAAAAAATATTCAGAGTGGATAAAACTATGCCTTGCTGGGTATCTACAGAGTCCTCTTTGTTTCCTCTTTCAACCGTCCTTATTGCAACTTTCTACTTATTTGCATTTCCAAGCGATCGGTTTCTAAAGTTTTCAGAAAAAATTGATAAATGGTAAAAAGCATACAATTTAAAAAAAAAATACTCAGAGTGTTAAAACTATGTCTTGTTGGGTATCGATTTTTACGTTTTCTTTTTCTCTTTCCAACTGTCTTTATTAAAACTTTATATCTATTCGTAAGCTCTTAACATAAAGAAAACCAAATTTATGACAATTAGTAAAAAACCAATACTAAACGTTCAACTTACAATCAACCAACAGAATATCGAAAGAGTTGAGCAATATGTATATCTAGACACCAATTTAAATAGCCAATGGGACCACTCAACAGAAATTAAACAGCGAATAATAAAAGCAAAAGCTGCATTCGTTAGAATGAGAACCATTTTCAACAGTCGAGACATATCATTAAAAACAAAATGCCGTCTATTGAACTGCTACATATTCACAGTTCTGCTCTACGGAATGGAAGCGTGGACACTGACTGTTGCATCTATGAATCGGCTCGAAGCTTTCGAAATGTGGTGTTATAGGCGCATCTTAAGTATATACTGAGTTGACAGAGTTACTAATGTGGAGGTCCTGCGTAGAATGGGGAAAGAATGTGAAATTCTAATGACTGTCAAAACTAAAAAGTTGGAATATCTAGGACATGTAATGAGAAATCAAGAACGTTACGGCCTTCTCCAGCTGATTCTCCAAGGGAAGGTAAATGGTAAGAGGGGACCGGGAAGAAGACGCATTTCCTGGCTTCAAAATTTACGAAAGTGGTATAACACGACTACCACTGAACTGTTCCGCGCTGCAATAAACAAAGTAAAGATAGCCGTGATGATCGCCAACATCCGGAACGGATAGGTACTTTAAGAAGAAGAAGATCTATTCGTGTTTCCAAGCGAGCACGGTCTAAAGTTTACACAAAATTTGATAAATGGTCAAAAGCATAAAATTTTAAAAAATACTTTGAGTGGATAAAACTATGCCGTATTGGGTGTCTATAGGCTCGTCTTTTTTCCCTATTTCCAACCGTCTTTATTTCAATTTTCTATCCCAACGCCTTTCAAAACGAAAGTGCAAAAATATAATTTCAACAGCGCGACAAATAAATTTTAATTGTGATAAGTTTATGGAACAATTTCCGGTAGTAGAAACATCAAATATGTGGTTCAGTAATCCAAGTCTTTGACTTGTCAAGTAAATAATAGTACAAATTAAAATAGTTGTCATGAAAAAGCAGTTTAGAAAGAGTTTTAATTGGAATGTTATATCAATTTAAATATTTAGTTTTCTTGTAAGCCGTTACTTTTGTTGTTGTGCAGCTGTGTAATGATGTAGTCGTAGTCCATAGGGTGACGAGTAATAAGAAACATTGTTTTAAAAAGTCATTTGTAGGATCTTAAAAAGTATCTGAGCTTTTAGTGTCAATTAAGGTCTTACTTTAGGCTTTGGTTAACTGTTACTTTGGCTAAATTTTGAGAGCGATTGAGGTAGTTTCATAGAAGAAGCCATTGCTTTTGCATTTTGCACTGTTTTATATATTTAAGACCTTACAGACTACATAATATCATAAGTGTTACATATGGTTGAACTCGTATTGAATAGGAGTTTCCAATAATGACTAAATATACAGGGTGATGAATTTGAAAAACCAAAGTTACTAATAATATAAGAGAAACGGTCAATCTGGCAACATTGCAAATATCAAATATGGAATTTCCGTATTCCAAAATAGGTGTACCTCAAATTTTGTAAAATTATGACTTGTAATTTACGAGATAATTGGTCGTTTCCAGACTTTTGGGCCACTCTATATATCGAGTACCGTTTACTGGTATAAACAATTTATTGCGAATTTATATTGTAACCTGAGTCCATAAAAGTATGGTGTACTGATGAAGGTGGTTATTGTCAGGTTTGTATCTTCTAACAAAGGCTTTACTAATTATGCACAGATCTGTATGTATTTTTTAGGAACTTGATGGAAAAAATTGATGAGTTTGGTTACTGGAATTTTTCGATTGGCGCTTTCTATGGTGAAATAAAAAGATAGTACAAGTTAACGTCATATAAAAAGGGGAGGTTCAAAAGATTCAATGCAGATGATTACAACTGAGCTAGATCTAAATGCACCTACACATATAGTAAGGATATCGTTTATATTGAATTTAAAGATTTGAGAGACACGTATAGGCTGCCATGAAGAGCATATTTCCATAATCTAATCTGGAGTGATTAAGAGCTCTATAGATTCTCAATAGGATTTTTTCTTCAGCTCCCCATTGGTCGTGAGCTAGATTTTGTAAAATTTTTATTCTATTTAAACAGTTGCTTTAAGTGTTTTCAATGCGATATCTATATGTAAATCGTGTGTGAAAAGTAGCTCCTAAAAATTTTTGTTGATCAACAACTTTGAGTGGGACTCTGTTTAGATAAATAACAGGAGAATGGCAACCATATTTTCCACTAAATTGGATAACTCTGAATATAGAGGGGGAAAATTTGAAACCAATTTCTGCCGGCCACTTATAAATCCTATCTAATACGTTCTGAAATAAAGAACATGTAGTTTTTGTGACTTTTTCTTGACAAAATATGATAAGGTCGTCCGCATATATCACATATTTTACTGAAAGAGGAACGAAGGAACCCATGTAATTTATATTGAGAAGAAAAAAGGTAGTGTTCAAAACTGAGAGTTACGATACACCGTTTTGAAGAGTGAGTGATGCAGAGGCTTTTCGATTTGTAGAAACTTTAAAGAATCTATTAGTCAAAAAAGTACATATAAAAGGTAAAATATTTACAGAAAGATTAAATTATTTAAGTTTTTCAACGATGAAAGACCTTAGATACAGTCTCAACGGCGCTCTGTATATCCATGGCCACAGCGACATCGCTCTTATTTGTTATGGCTTTAGAAATTTCTGATTGAAGTAGAACCAAACTGGCTATTAGCTCTAAAACCTGATTGAGCAGCAACTAGAAAATTATGATGCTCCAGGTGGCAAAGCAGAAGTTTGTTTTTATCATCTTCTCTAATAATTTAAAAAACATATATATTGATACAGAAGAGCTTAATAAGCCATTAGTTTTGTTAATAGGTATAATGATTGATTGTGGCCAGATGGCGGGGAAATCTTGATTACTCCATATTATTATAAAGTACGAGGAGTTTGGATAGCAGTTCTTGGTGAAGATTTTTAAGAAAAATTGACGGAGTGTTATCAAAACCTGCCGCTGAATTTTTTGTAGAAGAGATGGCGAGATTAAGTTCTTGTTCGGGAAAATGGTGATTAATTGAATTCGACTTATTTAAAGCAAGGGGTGTATTGTAGCATTTTTAAATTCCTTGGTATATACTGAAATCCCCTCGTATTTGCTAAAACACCGAAGTATTATTTCAATCCTCTTTGCGTTGCCGAGTTAATATAAAAACATTTTAAGTTTGTTGATGTATCACGGACACGTATTTCTTTGGTATTTTCTTTTAATCGAATCCGCTTAATATTCTGCGTTTCAAATAAACATCTATTTAGATCGCTGAGAAGGTTATGCGAGGAAGCAAATGATCTTTAAAAGTTACATTCACTCTCGGTAAGGCCGGCCGCTGTTAAAGGCGTGTTTAGTTTTGTTGGAGTCCGAATTTAGCTTCAAATCCGTAGTTTTTTCGTTTCTGGTCCTTTTTTATGGAAAATAAGTAGATTTGTGGTAGTCAATTGTGCAGTATGTGTAGTTATAGAGGTTTGCATGGTTGGTCATTGAGAACAGACGTCGGTATGTAGTTTGAAGAAACCGTCAAAATTTGTTAGAAAACGTCATTTATACTCAAAGCAATGTGTCAGTTCCGATAAGAGTAATCACTGTTTTTTATTTGTAAGCCGTCTCTCATCTGAGATACTTGTAAAACGGCGTTTCCAACCAATTTTAAAAAATACCAACATGGATCTAGTTTTTTAAGAAGCCGAGTCCATCTCCGTTTGGAGATGAATTTGTTCGTGTAGCGGTGAATCTAACTCCAGTTCTAACCCCAGAAATTCAAAGTCGAGTGAAGTCCAGAAATTTAAAGTAAAGAAATTTTAGTGAAACCCAGGTAACTTTTTTGTGTTGATTTTTGAAGGTAAACATATTCTAATAATAATTGCTTTCATAATTGTAATAATTAAAATTATAAATGTAGGGTGTGGCTATAGCTGTCATATTATTTGTTCTGTTTTAAGATTTAGTATTGACATATGACAGCTAGCACTATTTTTTACATTTGGTAAATATCTAATCATATTTGAGATTTTGTTTTGTTCTTAGAAAAAGGTTTACCTCTACGCATAGTTTCATTTAAAAACATATTTTTTCGTTTATAATCAATTTATTTCTGCTACAAATTATCGCCGAATAACAATTGTAAGTATTGTAGTATCACCAACTTCAAGAGATTGTAAACTGATATGACATAGTAAGTGTTTTTTCTTTGTTATTTTTGGAATTTATCTTTGTAATTAATTATATAGTATTTTTTTGTATTACCATCTATATTTGTGACTGTTTGTGCTGAGACAACAATAAATGTTTAACTTTTTTCCCTAAACCATTTTGTCTATTTATTTAAAAAAAGATTCTAACCTTTTTTCTTGTGTTTTTTAGGAGTGAAGAGCCTTTTTCTTTCATCCAGTAGGAAGTTTTCCCAAAGCGGCGTCGCATTTTAAATAGCTAGAGGACCTTCTTGTGTTTTGTTTGTTCCAAGAGACTCATGTAAGCACCCCTTTATTTCATTTTTGTAGTTACCCCAATCCAATCCCATTGTTTCATTCACTTATCCACCAGTTCTCCAAATAAACCCTGAGAGCCGTTCGCAACAGTTTCGTTTTTTTGCTTGCACTATCTCCACCCCAGTAACTTCTATCTCCAATTTTCAACCCCCTATAGTAATACCCCATGTGGTAGGCAAAATATACGTTACAGTATTATTATTCGCGTACGGAATAAAAAAGTTGGCTGTGGTTGTAACATTTTTTTAATTAATATATTAAATTAATTTTAATTCCTTTTACCCATGTGGATGATACGCTGATGGTCGTGTTTACGATCAGAAATTTTTATTGGGAAACTACCGAAATATGACTGAAAGATCTACCTACGTATTTATTTAAAGACGCCGGTTTGGCTAATCCTTAGTTAATCCTTTTCCGGGTTATTTTTCATAAATTCGGTAATTGTCGTCGAACGCCCGTTGTAATGTTTTTCGGGAAAGACCGAATCTCGGGATTTCATATTTTATCACGTGCCAAATTACCTCGAACTCCGATAGCCGTTATAACCTTATCTTCTTAGAAACTTAGAAATAGATACAGGCTGGCCTATCATTTTTTTGGGGGGGGGGGGGGAGATACCCTCACCTTTTCTTGGGTAGTTTGGTAAAATTTTAGAGGAACCAGGTTACTTCACGGTGGGCACTCGTAGAGAAAACAAGTTACTCTTGGTGAGACAGTCCTTGCGTAAGGACTAGATCTTACTGTATCTCTATTATCGTACCGTTCTCTGTGCATTTTTTTTATAAGTGTGTATACACTTGTTTAATTGAGTTTTTTTTGATCTTATACTATATTAGAATAAATATAGTCATAAAGCACCTTTAATGTTAATTAAATTCAGTGTTTATTACAAGTATAGTATTAACTTCAGTGAATTAATGCAGCAGTCGTCAGGAATTACCGTAAGTTAGCATAATCTTTGTTCTCCACTTATCTTGGCGAGTAATATGGTATGGCATCATATCATCTTCCATTATCTGCACGTATCTAAAATTCATACATGTCTTCAAATGTAGTTAAGAGTAACTACTGAATTTTGCATTAAATTTAAAGAACAGTCAGTATTTTGTTACGAACCAAATTCCATCAGCTCAGTTTATCATTAAATAATAGTGCGAGATCGCTAATCGACTTAACCAAGTACGGTTTGGTTAAATTTTTATGTTTTCATTTCTGTAACCTTTCTGTATTTTTGTAAATTTAGATTTTATTAATTTTTGTTATCTTTTGTGTTTGTTATAATTTGTATTCAATTTGTTTTTGCTGTAATATCTCGAGATACGCCAAAACTTTATTTGTGCATGATTGTGTTATATATCTTTGTAAAGGTATTTTCTAATTATATTTCTGCTTATTTTTATATGTATACCACCATTTCATAGTTGTTGGTGTATTTTTATTACTTGTGTTGCATTCAGCAGCGTAATAATTTTGTTGTTGAATATATTGTTATTGTTTTATGTATGTATTTTATTTGTCGACTCCTAATAAACTTTCCTGATACAACCGTAACTCTGAATATTTACTTATTATATTAAATTATTATTATACCTTTGACCAGTAGAAAGATCAGGCTGATTAAGTTTCGTAGGTAAGTAGGTATAATACCTAATATACTTATTATTTGTTTATGTAGAGTGTTAACCATATTTATTTAATAATTAACTGTTGATATCTTTTCTTGGGTTTGATCTCTGAACCTAAATATCTTTCCGTATCTCTTTTCTTTTCTAAGGTTTCATAATTTTCTCCTTACACCCCTAAAAATTAAGTGGTGCCCTGTTCCCTATCTTATCTTATCTTTGGTAATTTTACCCATCTATCTTTTTGTTTATTTCTGTATCTTTTCCAATATCTCTTATCCTATCTTTATTTATTTCGTCTGTTGGACCCATTCCCGGTTTCCAAAGCTAGTTTCGAACCCACGACTCGCTTTCCACCAACCATCTGGCTGCCGTCCGCTGTGTCTCCATTGGTGACCTTTCTAGCACCATCCAAAAAAGGTTTCCGAGGTTACATGGTTTTGTCATGGAAGTGTTGTGCAAGTATGTAAGTTATTTATGTTGATTGTCTGTAACAACATTGTCTTCATAAATTAGTACAGGTTTTGAAGAAGTTGTATTTACAGCCTTCATCTGCGTAATTTTTGTCCGGAAATCTGTAGAAATAGAACTCACAAAGTTTGCCCACGATACTTTTCTGTTCACTTTTAGAATTCGTTGTGATTTTGCACTCATTTTTTAAAAAATGATGAACTCTTCAATTCAGTTGTCCTTGAGGAATTTATCACATATTTATCTATGAATTGGTCAGCAGCAGAAATAAGGCAATCCGTAGTGTATGTTAAATATTCATCAACGCTATTTCTAAAGATAATTATATTCGTTAAATCCCTAAGAATTTTACTGAAGAAATCCCAGTTTGCTTGAGAAATTTTCCATTTCTCATGAACATTTCCCATTCTCATGAATTGTATTCTTATAATGACTACTATTATATAGAGTTTAAAGAATATTCCAGTGGTGGAGAGAAGCAATTTTTTGATCACAAAAACTCAAGTCTATGGAGAAAAACGTTCCGGATTGTATGTGAAAATATTTAGAGTTTCCAAGGTTTAAAAGGTTAATATTGGTATTGTTTATTATCTGGAAAATTTTTCCTCGACCAAATGTTCATTCAGATCTTCATAGTGTATTATGATCATTGAAATCGCCAACTTATACAAACGGAACGAAAAGTTTTTGAATAAGATGGAATAGATCGGAGCTCTGTAAGTTAACGTAAAAAGGAATGTATATACTAAAAACGACTACTGTATTGATACACCAGGGAGTTATTGCTATTGCCTCCAAATTAGTATTTAAAGAAAACTCTTGGTGATGTATAGCTTTGAGTATAAAGATGAAAGTTCCGCCACTTGCATGTAAATGACTGATTCTAATATAGTTGTAAGCAACAAAATTTTTTAATCAAGGATTCTGAACTGTGGTAAAATTGGTTTTCCGTAAGCAAAGAAAATCGCGAGAGTGATTAGATATAAGGTATTGCAGATTTTATAGGAGAGGATAAAAACCATCGCAGTTACACTGTATTAGCGTGAAGTTTGAGTGATGGATGATGTTAGTATCAATAAGATGATTTTTCGGATAGTTGGGATAAATCAGAATGGTAATCATCGCTGGGTTCTTGGGAGATATTAGAGCTTGGCAAGTTTTCGGTTTCATTAAGTCAATGTTCAATTTATTATTTTTTTTTTATTAGTTAAGTTTTTTTTATTATGTGAGTTATTCTGATTTTCACAGATCTGTCTGTAAAAATTGGATGTAACAGATGTAAATTAGAATTCTGACCTGTAACTGAAAGTTACAGATGGCATGCAATATTTCGGGGTATTGAAGGTACATATTTTTAATAGACTGTTTTGCAGTTTCCGTGAGTGCATTTTGTGAAGAAAATCCTTCGTTTCTGTTTTGGTTTTTTGGTATTTATTTTAGGGAGAGGCATCACATTGGAACTAGTTCTGGGTCAGTAGAACTGGTTTGAACTTCAGAATATCCTCGTTTGTTTGTAGAGGTGGGAGGTGCAATTGGCTGATCTAGTTCCCTTGTATTTTGAGTAGGTTTCACATTGAAGTCTTTGGTATTTTGTTCTTCTTCTTGTTCTTTTTCTTCTTCTCCTTATTTTTATGTAGACAGGACTCTTTTTGTTTTTCAATGTTCCTCCAGTAAGTTGTCGTTCTATCGTTTTCCTGGTATTCTTACTGATCGTATACTATTTTCGATAGCATTCTGTACAAGATCGTGTGGAATAAAAGGGAAAATACTTGAGATTATTGTTCTTTTAGTAGGAGAAATATAAGAATTTTTAATATATCGACGGCGTAAAAACAGGAACTCGTAAGTGACAAGATGATGATTTTAGAGGAGACCAATAAAACCGTATCATATTTCATTTAGGGCGCATCTTATTATGTTTTTTGTGAAATAGGATTACCTTTGGTGAGAAAAATAAAACAAGCGAATATTTTTTAGAGTAATTTTGAATTTAAGTAAAATGACACTATTTACAAGGTAATGTTTTATCTAAGAGTTCACTTACCAAGTAGTGCTCAAATTTAAAATAAGAAAAACAGCTTTATGTCTTTGAATGATTTATTAGAAAAATAATAATAAAATATTAACGTTGTCTTAATTAAAAGTATCAAATAAATTCTGGAAAAAGAACTAAAAACTTTTTTCATAAAACTAGGTTAAAGAGTTAACTATTTTTCTTTGTTATTATAAGGTGGTGAATTATAAAAATACCAACAGTCACGTGGAAGACATTTTTTATCGCCTGAAAGTGTTCAAATTTAGTTTAAATTATTGGATTTCTGGAATTGTAGAGAGGAGGAAATATCACAGATTTAAATTCAACTTTATCAGGCCGTATTGGTATTTTCTGAAACTCTTCACAAAAGTCCACTTTGTATGAAATTTTACCACCTTTGTACTGAATCGCATGGATATCCGTAACTAGGTAATTCAAATTACTTGTTCTTGAAGGTCTCATAGACTTATACTTCATTAAGCTATTCTCTCCAAAATTTCCTAAAAAGTCAAAATTTCTATTTCTTGCTACATATGGCTAAATTCGCCCAGCCTATTGTGGATTTTTAGGTACATAATCACTTGGTAAGTATATATCTTTATTTTTCAAACGTGGTTCTATTACCGTATGAACCGAGTCACACTCCATCCGAGTGTGAACCTTTTCAAGAAATTTTTGAACAATTAATACCTTATATTTGTCAGCTAGGTAGAGCTAGGTTAGAGTATAGGCAAGTATTAAATTTCTATTTTGGGTAGTACAGCCCTCCGAATATATAATTTATATTTTTTCAAAAATTCTTCCTCTAGGTATTCTACCAAAACAGAGGCATAGGTTGAAGCTTGGCCTTGAGCTTCTATCTCATTAAACCAATAGCAAACAACTTTTTTTGTTACCAAGTTACAATGTAAAGTTGTGACAACACACTTTATTCTTATAATCTCTTAAGTGCGCTTGCAGGTATTTGTGGCGACAACTGCACGGTATTCTTCTTTTAATGCTTTTTCCTTGTCTTGTTCTTTTTAAGATCTTCCCAAATTTTTTTTTCGTAAGTTTTTTGTTCGAAATTGCCATTTTTATACATAAAACAAATATCGCATTGATCTTTGCGAGGCTGAAACAAAGAAATTTTTATCTGGTTTATCACGTTCTTGAATAGTTTTAGATAAAGTACTTTATGATTTTCCTCTTTGCACCGTTTTTCGTAAATCTTGTGAAATATTGCCAATATATAGCGACAACAAATAAGCTTAGAAAAGCAATGATTAGAATGCGCAGAATCGAGGTGTGAAACATTTAGCATGGCTAAATTGACAATGACGAGGTACTGCATCAACATAATGGCTGCAAAAAGTTACGAGGTACCGTTTTCTGTAATTTAAAGCCTTCTGGAAATTTTCCCAGCTGTAACCACTGGTTAGTAGATGCCGCTACTTATTCTAAACCGAAAACCGAAATATCTCATTTTATGCAAATTTGTTAGTTATGAGGTCCTGCCTTTCTGCCGTCGATATACAGATTCGATTATTGGATATTCTAGGTGCAAGAGAGATATATTTAGGCAGTAGGTGACCAATATCGTCACCTACTGCCTTTACACAGTGGAATACATTAAGACTTTCAGCAGCAAAAACCAATGACGGAGTTGGTCTTGAAACATTACTATTTCTGGTTTGAGACACCATGTAGAATTTAGAGCAATTGGAGATCTGTTCGATGTTTTGTCGCCCTTGTAGTCAAAAGCAAACAAAATTTTATCACTAACATTATTTGGTTTTAACTACGATGAAATTAGTCTTTTACCTCAAATCCAATATAGATCTGCCCACGCCACTGGTGAGCAGGATTAGTTTTTTGTTGATTTCTTCGTTGTACTAATTATTATTTGCACCAAAAAATGTAAATAAAAGTTTAAATACATAGGTACGTAAGATGTCCAAGTTTATAATAACAGTAACTATAATTATGATTTATCGATAGCACTGCGGTTTATAAAGATAAGAGAAAAGCAGAAAAAGACGGCACGATTACCCCTTTATACACGCTCGAACTCCAGTTTTGGATTTAAAACAGAATAATAAAGGAAATTACGTTATAATACAACTAATAATATTGCAAACACTAATATTGCAATCTTCAGTTATGCTTTATTAAGTCAAAGTGAGATAACAGATTCCATGTACCTAATATAATGTAAAAATAATATCAAAAAAATTAATAACATTCGGGGTTCATAAAACAGTACTTTCCTGAAAGTTTTCGAGAGGGTTTTAAACTGTCTGATTCTTTTATACACTCGCCACAAAAAGTATCGCATAAGTTTCAAAACAAAAAAAAAAGTTTAAAAGTAGATATAAATTTTAAGCAAAAGATATACGTGTAAAACCTTCTTTAGGTATTTAAGAGCAGATAAAATTTTAAAGTTGTTGAAGTGTTTTGTTTTTGTCAAAAAAAGGAACAAGTAATAACAGATAGGTACTTTTAATTTTTATCATTTTTTGTGTGTAGTAAGTTTGTTTGCTTTTCCATTTTAGAGTTTTCCGACTAAAATGTGACTTCTTTTATGCCTGAGTAGTTAACCATATTTTGACTTTTATTGGAGATAAGCAGTTACAGCAATTCGTTGCCGTTTTTAAATTTTTGTGCAGGTTTATAGAAAATTGAGGTTACAATAGCAAGCCATATCCAGGACTTCAAATAAATATAGTACAATAGGTTACTTTACAGCCGTTTGGACCTTTCGGCGACTGTAAATTATGACCGCTCTCTAAAATTTTAAGAAAATTTGATAAATGATAAAAAGCATACAATTTTAAAAAATACTCAGATTAGATAAAACTATGCTTTGTTAAATGTCTATGGGCTCGTCTTTTTTCTCTCTTTTCAACCATCTTCAATGTAACTTTAGAAATATTAGTGTTTTTAAGCGACCGCCCAAAAACCAAGGCAAATCTTTTGCACCTCCTCAAATTTTTTAATGTGATTATAATCGTAAATCTTACATTTTGGTTAAAATGGCTAAATAACAAAAGATATAAGCAAAATGGATAAATAGTTTATAAATATAGTAAAGTAGGTTAATTTACAGTCGTCTGGACCTTTCGACGACTTTAAATGATGACTGGTCTCTGAAATTTTAAGAAAATTTGATAAATGGTAAAAAGCATTTAATTTTAAAAAATACTCAGACTGGATAAAACTATGCCTTGTTGGATGTCTATGGAAGCTTGATCTTTTTTCCTATTTTCAACCATCTTCATTGTAATTTTGCATCTATTCGCATTTTCAAGCGACCGCCCAAAAATCAAAGCAGATCTTTAGCAGCTCCTCCTCAAATTTTTTAATGTGATTATAATGGTAAATCTTACATTTTGGTTAAAATGGCTTAATAACGAAAAATAATAGCAAAATGGATGAACAGTTTATAAACATAGTAAAATAGGTTAGTTTACAGCAATTTGGACCTTTCGAAGACTGCAAATAATGACCGCTCTCTGAAATTAAAAAAAAAATTATAAATGGTAAAAAGCCTAAATTTTAAAAAGTACTCAGATTGGATAAAACTATGCCTTGTTTCATGTCTATGGGCTTGTATTTTTTCCCTCTTTTCAAACATCTTCATTGTAATTTTGCATCTATTCGCGTTTTCAAGCGACCGCCCAAAACCAAAGCAATACATTTGCACCTCCTCGTATTTTTCAATGTGATTATAATCGCAAATCTTACATTTTGGTTAAAATGACTGAATAACGGAAAATATAACCAAATGGATAAACAGTTTATAAATATAGTACAATAGGTTAGTTTACAGCCGTTTAGACCTTTCGACGACTCTAAATGATGACCGCTCTCTAAAATTTTAAGAAAATTTGATGAATGGTAAAAAACATTAAATATAAAAAAAATACTCAGATTGGATAAAACGATGCCGTGTTGGATGTCTATGGGCTCGTTTTTTTTTTCCTCTTTTTAACCATCTTCATTGTAACTTTGGATCTATTTGAGTTTTCAAGCGACCGCCAAAAAACCAAGGCACGTCCTCGAATTTTAAAATGTGATTATAACCCTAAATCTTACTTTTTGGTTAAAATGGCTGGATAACGAAAAATATATGCAAAATGGATAAACAGTTTATAAATATTGGACAATAGGTTAGTTTACAGCCGCTTGGACCTTTCGATGACTCTAAATGATGACCGCTCTCATTTGATTAAATTTGATAAATGTTAAAAAGCATAAAATTAAAAAATAAAGAATAATCCGATTGGATAAAAATATGCCGTGTTGAATGTCGATTTGTTGGTCTTTTTTTCCTCTTTTCAACCGTCTTTATTGCTATTTATTCGCGTTTTCAGGCGACCGCTCTCTAACATTTTCAGAAAATTTGATAGATTACAAGTTTAATTCAAATATATATTTTGATTAACCAAATTGGTTTTATGAGTACTACTCGTACATTAGAAATACTTTTACAAAGTTTAAATAGGTTATTTTTAAAAAGTTATGGATTCAACCGTTACTTGATGGAAATTAATTTTATATAACAATAAAACACTGAAACACTCTTGTTTTTAAAACTTCCACAACATTTACTTTTTGAGTGATCTATTTTTGGTATGTCTTTAAACTTTATAGTCTTTAAATGAATAGGCTGAGGAGGGGAGAACTGTTTGTCTTAATTTTTAATTTGTTAATTTCCATAGATTCTAATAAAGATAGGTTAAGGCCTTTATTTTGGACGTGAAGAATTTGAAATTCGCCATTAAAAGAATGATTATTTTAAAAACAATATGGTTAAAAGCCCTGTGTAATATATGTAAGTATAATATGTAAAACATCTGGTTTTTAAACATGTGTTTATGGAAAAATTATAAATAATTAAAAAAACTTATTTTAATTATATTAAAAAATTATAAAAAATTATGAAAAATTACAAAAAATTATAAAAATTAAATAAAACTAAATAAAATTATATGAAATTAAATGAAATTAAATGAAATTAAATAAAATTAAATGAAATTAAATGAAATTTAAATAAAATTAAATAAAATTAAAGTCGCCAAATATCCAGATGGGTATTGATTTGTCCATAAACATAAGAAGATAATTACTACTTCCAAAATATCGTTGTGATGGAAATAATGACAACTGTATATTGCTCCCATTTTCAAATACTTATTAATCTGTAAGAAAAGTATTTTGTGATATATCTATGGATTTCAGCATAACCTCCACCTTCCTTGTCTCTACACACATATACTGCACTATATCCATTCACATTAAAATGGTGATAATACTACAATCCAACTTCAAAGAGCCCTATACCATATGTCTAAATATAGATATGCATAAAATCATTTTAACTCCAATAGAAAAAAAACTGCCGCTCGTAAAAATATACCACATAGGTTTACTGTCTCTAAAGACAAAATATGAATACCAAATCGGACAAAAAAGTCGTTTTATGGGATTTTAGGACAAACAAAATTTTTTATCAAGAATGACATTTTTCGCTAAAAATAAAAAAATGCTCCT
Source organism: Diabrotica undecimpunctata (assembly GCF_040954645.1). Lineage (NCBI taxonomy): Eukaryota > Metazoa > Arthropoda > Insecta > Coleoptera > Chrysomelidae > Diabrotica > Diabrotica undecimpunctata. The sequence goes on along the minus strand of NW_027311909.1, from coordinate 39,507 downwards.
CTTGGGCACACTTTACAATGTCGTTTCATCGTCAACCCATTTTTTGTTTGCCAATGTTTTCATTGGAATTAATCCGTATTGGCAAGCTTTTTTAATTCAAAAGTGTGATATTTCCATTTCTGAATTCCAAATCGAATGCTTAAAATTACTACTAATTTGCACCATAACGCAACAGTGCAAAAATGTGTAGATAAATTATTACATAAATAATAAACATAATAAAAATTTACTGGAAGCAATTAAGTGATAATCGAATGAAATACGTGACATTATGTATGTTTGATTATCAATGGTATTTCTTACGAACGAAATTTATGATTTAATAAGTGGTGGAGATACATGACACATGTTGTTGACTCCACAAAAGTTACGTCAGTGTTTTGCATTAGGGAATTTTTTAGCGGTTACGTTTTTTTGTGAAACGTATGCTAAAACATATTTACGACGGTCCTCGTTCTGAACTTTCTAAATCAGAGGCAATTAAGGAAATATAATTTTTATCGAAGATACCAAAATCAACCATTTATGCCAGGGGTGAGCAACATTTTTAATCAAAGGGCCAGTTTAAATTTTAAAATTTTTCGGCGTGCCATACATATTGAAAATTTTAATGTCTTCGTTCGTGACCGATCACTTTTTTTTACACCTTCGCTGCAGTTACGAAAAATTCAATTATTATCTTGTATGCTTACCAGTTGTAATTGAATTTGTAATTGTTGTAATGTTGTTATTGTAAAATTCTGTATTTAGATACACCAGTCGCAATAGACTGGTAGTTCTTAAGAAATGTGAGATCCATCTGTCAATTTTTAAACATTTATATGTAGTAATAATTGTATACATACAAGGAATAGGACAAACTTGCTGGAAACTGTATCAGTACCAGAATATTCCTTTTGTTAAAGCAAAAATTGAAATTTTTAAGAAGTGCATATAATATTTTTAAATAAAATCAAACCAAAACTTTTATTGAGAACAAAATACATATTTTTCATAAAATATAAAAATAACAAATGCTAATTATTATTAGTAAGAATAATTTTTAAAATTTATGGATTATGTTTAAAATTAAAACATGGTATAATGCAGGTTTTCCCTCGCATATGCTGCAGTATGTAGTAACTTTAAACCTTTTTATCCGCTTCTTTACTTTTCATTGTTTCTCTCAGCTTCTTGTAACATTCCATACAATTTCGCCTTTTTTTGGTACCAGGCCCTTCGGGTTTAGTTCGTATATGTTTTCGCGGAACTGATTTTATATTCGCCATTATCTGAATTAGTTCAGAATTCAGAAGGAGCATTATTAGAATCATAGTCCGAATGGTTGCTAAAGGGTTCTTCCTCTGATTCGCTCAAAGTATTTATAATTTTTTCTTGGTGCCAATCAAAATTCTGATTGGGGTCTACACAACTACCACTTGTAGTTGCATTTTGAAAAGCCAAATTTACTAATTTAACAATTCTACCACTCATTTTACTCAATTCTTAATCAAATATTTACAACACTATTATGGCTCGACCGAGATAACTAAACCAAACTGGTAATTACAAATGAAATTAATCACAAGATGAATTCATCTGGAAATCTTACAATGAAAAATAAGTAACTTGTATGCGTTACCACTCGAATACAACTGGTACTAAATTATCCCTTTATTAGATAGATCTTTTTCAGACAATAATATAGGTACCTATTATAATGTTAGTTTTTACCAACGCGTTTCGTTTGTACGTTTCTCGCCAGATGGAAATACATGTAATTATTTTTAGCCGTAATTTCTGCAAACGTAGTTACCAGTCTGTTTCAACTGGTGGCGCAGCAAAGGTGTTAAAAAGTATTTTATTACTTTTCTTAACTTTTACATCAAAATCTAACACTCTAAAATGCGAATTTTGTTTAAAATTTCATTTTTCAAAATGTATACGTTGGAGTTTCATGGACACCAGCAAGATTTTTATCACAAAATGCCTATGAGAGTCCAACGTGGCATCACACCTTGACTTGTCTATTCCTATTGATAACGTGACATAGGAAATCTAACAAGCGAAGGCGCCATTGTCGTGGCTTGCGTTTTTGTATGTATCGGCATCCACCAGTAAAGAAAAAGAATATACGAATTTCGGAGAGCATGTTGATTTGATGCTGCTATAGAATCTGTCATTGCCCAACATTCTGAAGTCTCCGAATAGAAAATTTTAGAAGAACCGATAGTATCCAATGCAATAAATGAAGCTATTGTCTGGAGGCCGATCAACAGTAAAAATTTATAGAAATTTACTTTGAAGACTATAATTCTGCAGGTTTTCATACACAATTATTATACGAAAAATTCTATAACAAATCGCCCTTTCAATTCTTCGAGTATTTTGTAGACGATAGTCTTTTATCCTTGATCGCAAATATCTAATTTATTTTGTTCTACTGATTTAGTTTTTTTTTAATTTTTAGGTGGAAGAAACAAATCGTTATGCCCTACAGTGTTAATAGTGCCCAATAAAAAAAAGCGCACGTATTACCGCGTGACACAATGTTGATGTCGCCGAAATAAAACGATTCTTGGGTATAGTTATATGGATGGGATTATGTCATTTTCTATCTTTTTATTCGTACTTGTCAAAGAATGATTTGTATGTGAATAATGTCAAAAAAGTAATATCAAGGAATCGCTTCCAGTTATTGCAAAAAACGCTGCATTTCAACGATAATTCAGTAACAACAGATGACCGTTTGCAGAAAATCGTTGCCTTGGTTAGCCAATTGAAGGATAAATTCAAGGCAGCCATTATTTCAAAGGAAAACGTGTGCATTTTAGTGAAACAACAAGGGCGACTAAAATTCAAGCAGTATATTGCCAATAAGAGGCACAAATTTTGGATCAAATTATTCAAACTTTATTTGGAAGGTGGTTATACATACGATTTTAATGTATATTAGCTAAACAAAGTAATTTGGACCTCGTTTTTTATAGAAGTTGAGGGATAAGCGAGATTCACTGACGAAATGGTGACAAAGCAGAAAGCACACAATATAAAAGCTTCATTGATATATTAGATTAAATGAAAAGCTATAATTCGCCATTACGCAAAGGAATAAAATGGTACAGAAAATTATCGATGGAGCTCTTGACTAGCGCAGCACTTATAAATGCCTATATCGCGTATTAAAGCATTGCCAATGAAAGCATGACTATTACCAAATTCAAGGAAGAGTTACTTCGGGCCCTGTTAGGAGATTTTATTGTCACACCAGTCATAATGGAAAATAGTCACAAACTCAGCGATGCAAAAATGGTATAAGAGAAAGGAAGGCAAGACAACACCTCGTTGACATGTCGACGGCTCCTAAGTATACTGAGTCAACTAACAAATTAAGGTTTTTTGCATTTTTTGTTGTTATGGACTTAACAATCCATTGCCTATAGACAGGTATATAAAAAAATCGAAAATTTAAAAAAATAGCCAAGATAAAGTGGCGTCAATTGGTATAACTGCAGCTTCATTAATTATTTTACGCCATATATCGAGCTAAGTACAGTAGTACCTGTATACGCCGCATCCGGAGGGATTCATCCAAGGTACAAGTGTCTGTTGACTCAGTGTACGATGAACGAAGGTTCGATACGTTATTGGTGTGTTAGTTATTCGTTACTAAAACTATAAATAGTGTTATGCTGTGTTTTATTATTAACTGTGAGTTTAAATAGTAAAATGCAGGGTGAAAGGAGTCGAAAAATATTGACTTTACTTAAAAATGATTTTAACAGTATTGGTGAAAAACCTAAAAATGTCACCGATATGAACGAAATACAAAATGTCACCGATATCAACGGAAAACCTGAAAATATCACCGATATCAATGTTCAGATTATGGATGACAGCGGTAAGTTACTTGTATTTTTTGTAAGCTCATTTAAAGGTACTTTACTTCGTATACTGGTGTAATTTAAGATACACCAGTATACGAGGGAAGTATTTTTCATAGATTGTACTTGAATCAGTTGAAATAACTAAGTGGGTATATTTGCAGAAGTTTTCTAATGTCTTTTTAAAATTAGGGGAAAAGCTGTAATAGGAAATTTGTCCAAGTAGTACCTACAGAAAGCTCCGAATGAGAAACTAGACAGATGGTGTGGACATCTTAAAACTTTGTGATAGAATTGTTTTAAAATATTTTGTGTAGCCTATTACTGCCGAACCAAAAAAGTAATTTATCTCTGTTGTTGAATGGTTCCTATAAATAAAGAACATTTTTTATTTCCTTTTTTTTTAAATGGAACACCTTAACATTTTTAAATTTAAAATTTTTAATGCGTATTGAAATTACGGGAAAATTTCTGCAAGCTGATTCTATTATTTTATATTATTTTTCATCATTATCATAACTGATGTTTTTTGTTAAAACCGCCACTTAATGGAATCTATTAAAGTTACTTAAAATTAAACGCGAAAATAAAAATAATAATAAAAATTCCACTATATTACTAAAAAAATCTACAATTATTGTTTAACCACTAAAGGTGCATCGTCAAGATTATGACAAAAAATTGACAGATGATTATATACCTGATTTTTATTAATCATTTTTTGAACCAATCACATTATTATGATACTTAAGTACATTTTGATTGGTTAAAAAGTTGTAAAAATATTGTCAATTTTTTCTCATAATCCTAATGATCTCGCTTTAATTGTATAACAAATATAGATTGTTTTAAAAATATAATGAAAATTTTTGCGTTATTTATAAAAGATTTCATTTTCCAGATCCAGAGTCAAGAGGAGTTATCAATACTAGACGATATTGATCTAAATGATCCTGAATCGTTACTAAAAATTTTACCATATAACTCTGACACTTTTCCGGACGACAACGTTCCTGATTACTCACAGAAACTGGAAAATCATGACGTCCCTCACAATGACGCTAATCGTATAATAAATTACTCACCATTGTCGGTAATAAAACAAACTAAAATTAGTGCATATATCCCACAATACTCGCCAGCACCAAATAAAGACATTGAAGGCACTACAACTGTTAATGAACTGCTTAATGAGGAACAAACTAGATGTTCCAAAACACCTGAAAATTGTGACACTACTCCAATGCCATCATCCTATGTTTCATTTTCATCTTCACCTGTTAATGTCGATTTATTGTATAACAATAGTCCTGTGGCATCCACTTCGGTATCCAACTTTGATGACACAGACTCAGCAGTTAGCACTCCTACCTTAAGACGTCGTAAGCAATCATCAGTGGGCAAAAGAGATAAAGGCAGGTTAAGAGAGCGTTTTGAAAAACAATGGAAGGATGAACAACGAAAATATAAAGTTAACAGAGGTCTTGAATATGTTAGTCGAAATAGGAAAGTACATAATAAAAAAACGCTAAAATCACCTTGTGCTCAAACTTGTATTGGTAACCATTCAAGGCAGTGGGATTTTTTAACCAAATATGCTAAAAGGGTGCCAAAGAAGAGATTGACTGTGGACCGAGAGAATTCAAAAAGAATTTATACTATTTACTATTACCTACCAAGCGGTGAAGACGAAAGCACTGCAATTGTTAAAATACCAGTCTGCAAAACAATGTTTTTGAGAACTCTCTCGATAAGTTTTAATTTTGTTTACACCGCATTAGAAAAAATAGAAAAAGGAGAAGGATTTGTTGAAATTGATCAACGTGGAAGGCACAGCAGTCATCCAAAAATAATTACAGATGATATGGAACGCAGTGTGATTGATCATGTTGGGGTTTTTGCTCCTATTGAATCCCACTACGCCCGCAAAGAGTCAAATAAAAAGTATCTTGACGCTTCTCTATCTTTTCCAAAAATGTTCAAACTATACAAATAATGGTATGATCCTAATGTCTATAAGAGAAAACTTACTTTATACAACTTTACTATATTTGATTTGGCATCACGACAGGGTCACTGCTTCTCAAGGCACCAGCAAACAGCGAAAAGAGGAGCGAATGAGATTGCTAGCTGTATATATAAATTGGTAGAAGACACAGTAGGTGCAGGTATCAAAGATTATCGATTCTGGTCCGATAACTGTGGAGGTCAGAACAGGAACAGGATCGTTTTCTTAATGTACATGACAGCTTGCTCTAAGTTTAACATCGACATTAGGCATCGCTTTTTGATAGTTGGTCATACTCAAAATGAAGGTGACAGTATGCATGCGTTAATAGAAAGATAGACCAAGAACAAAATATTATATACTCCTGACCAATGGTACACGGCTTTCAGATTTGCTAAAACAGATGATAAGCCGTACAAAGTCACAGAGATATCACAAGATTTAATTAAAAACTTTAAAGCAGAACTGAAAGGAATTAATAACTGGACAACTACAGGTGATGGATCCAAAATGCAATGGAATAAAGTATGTCAAATAAAAATTGAAGCTGCAAATCCTTTTAAGATTTTATTTAAAACAAGTTATCAAGATAATACTTACAAATGGATAGATTGCGTGAACAACACTAAAGCTACACGAAAAAGAAAAGAGTTTAATTTTGATGTTAATGACATAAAAACCTGTTACGACAAACCTATTCCCATCGACAAAAATAAACATAAAGATCTAATGGATCTTTGTAAAAATTTGGTAATTCGTAAAGAATACCATTTATTTTTTAACCATTTATTAGTAACAAATTCTAATAGAGAGGAAAGTGATGAAGACTAATTAAGTTCTGAGGTTGATGCTTTGTAGATGTTACATTGTTTAACTTATGCTAAAGAATTATTTTTAATTTTTTTTTATTATACCAACTTGTTGCAATAAACCAAGTTCCTACTTAACCTAAAAATAATAATTAGTTTAGGGTCTTTTTTTGGTAAAAATTGTTGATTTTTGTTTATAACTGCATTTGGACTTTTATTGTTTATTGTAAAGAAATATTGTAATAAACTTTTAAGTTTTTATTAAAGCCAAAAGTAATACTATTTTTTTATTTTTACTTTTAGACCAGTATCCAAATTTTAACATTATACTTAAGATTATTTACCTCGTATAGTAAGTCAAGTTTTAAACAAAATCGTATAAATAACTTGGCAACAGCCCTACTTATTTTAAAATATTATGAAAAGGTAAGAAAATTTCTAGCCAGTGTAAAATAATTATCTTATTCATTTTAAACCACATTTACTAAAAACGGCGTATATAAATGTAACTGGTAGTTGATCCAATATTCATTATAATATTACGATGTATACTGGTGTATATGCATGATCTTTTTATTAAGTAAATAATTTAAAATAATTTTTACACACATAAAAAGGTCTTATATCATTATATTTACACAGAAAAAAATCTATATGTTTGCTTAAAAACAAATCGAAATATCGTAATTATTATCAAAATTGCTCTTCTCCATCAATTACTATTCTAGCAGTTGACTCAGTATACTTAGGAGCCGTCGATGTGATGCCTGTAAAAAATTCTATTGCCTTGGCTGTTTTTCTAAAAATTCTATTACGTTTTGTTTTATGGCAATAAAACTTATTTTGCCTAAAATGTGTTCTTACTATAAATATATATAAAAAAAAATAAATAATTACGCAATTGTTACTTATAAATGATATGGGCCACGCGGCCCGTATGCGTACCTAACCTGTTAATAATTTAAAAAACTTTTTCAAATAAACATTAGTATGAAAAAATATGAAATTAAAACAAAGATTTGATATAAAAATTTATTGCAAAATAAAAACAAACAAGAAAAGAACAGAAAAAAAAATTTACTTTTTGGAAGAAAATTTGTGAATTTGTAAATTTAAAATTTACAGAAATTTTAACAGGAAATTTGGCATTGTTTTTTTGATATAAGCTGATCAATATCAGCCGATATTAATTAGGTAGCGACACGTCCGCAGCTTTTTAATCGTGCATCACTTAGTCTTGATCGGTGGTCATTTTTGATTAATTTCATGGTGGAAAATAATAATTGTTCGCAAACATACGCACTTACAAACAAAGACTTTACATTTTTCGTCAAAGCGAAAATTTCTCAAGGCTCACACAAGATTTATAAAAAAAATCGATGTTTACTGAGAAAAATACATTTTTTAAATCGGTATTATTTTGCACGTCAATCACTTCCATTTGAAAGTTTTCGGGAACTGTATTCACATCGCTATTAACTGACGAAACGGCTGTCTTCTCAGCTTTGAATATGTGGAATCATAATTAAAATTCGTTGATTAAAATGTCCATATATTGTGCTTCTTTTTGAGAAGTAGTAACGTTTTCTTTTAAAATAATGTGGAAAATGAGACACATTATTCTGCAAAAGATGTTGTTTCCATAATTGTAATTTGCGCTCGAAGTCCAGAATTTTATCATTTAAATTTTATATATACTTCCTTTGCCTTGAAGTTTCACACTAAGATTATTGAGATGCTGAGTCATGTCAATAAGAAACCCAAAATCGCAGATCCATTCTTTATTACCAAAATGAGGAAAGGCAAATCCCTTCATATCCAAGATTAATTATATTTCACTTTTAAAGTTGTCTTGTCGAAGTATGTGTAAGAAGCTAACATACTTCGGTATTAAAAACCACGTCGACATATTCAGTTTCCAATTCTTTAAATTCACGGTGATATAACGGAAGCGATGTTATAAAATTGATTAGTTTAATTATTGGTACTGTGATATGTGGCAAACTCGATCTTTTCGCATACGAATTTTCCTGGTGTATTATGAAATGGGTAACGAATATTTCTCTTCCTGTGATCTTCTTAATGTCTTGAAATAGCCTTCCCGATACTCCTACATACATGTTTGACATTGCTCTTACTCTGTCTGTCGATATACAAATAAACTTTTCTTATAACATTAAATAATTTTTCGATACAGACTTTGGTTCATCGTACAGGTATTTGCCGGTTGTAGTCCCTTGCGTTAAAACCAATGAACACAAATCTTCGGTAATAATAAATTTGGTGTTAATACCACGTAAAAATATAGCGAGTTGTGCTGTTAGTTGCTGATATGAAAATAAAATTAAAAAGAGTTGAACTCAGAAAACAACAACCAAAAATTAATGTAAGAATGCTAAAAAACGAAGAAATAAAAAACGAATTAAAAAATAATGTGAATGTTTGTATGCAAAAAAACACTAACTGGCAACAATCGAATTATGGATGTAAATAAAAAGTGGTATAATATAAAAAACTCATTACTGAAATCAGCTCAAGAAAGTTTGATACAACATAGGTCAGAGGCTAAAAAACAGTGGACGACAGGAGAAATACTATTACAGATGGAAGAAAGAAGGAAATATAAAGAAAAAGATCCACAGAAGTATAAAGAAATAAAACGAATAATTAAGGAAAAAATCAAAAGAGCTAAGGAAATCTATTTGATAAAACAATGTAAAGAGATAGAAGAACTAGAAACAAAATATGATATGAGAATATGCACAAAAAAATAAGAAAAGTGACTGGAATGGGTCGAAATAGACAGCAAGGACACATAAAAGACAAAAAAAAGTACTACTAATAGATTTACCAGAGAAATTAAGACGAGGAATACGTTAGAGAACTCTTCCAAGATGAAAGAGGTGAAATGCAGAAAATACAAGAATTAAATCCTTTAGAGAGACAGAAGATCACGATAGATGAAATCAAATATGCTATCAAAAACTATAAAGATAATAAGGCAGCTGGATTAGATAAAATACCAGTAGAAATGTTAAAACTAGTAGAAGAATATAACATGGAAGTATTGGCAGATTTATTCAACATGGTGTACAATACGGAAATAATACCACAAGAGTGGCTAAAGTCAGCATTTATAACGATCCCTAAAAAACAAGCAGCAAAAGAGCTCTGATTATCAAACACTGAGCCTCATGCGTCATACTAGACGCAGTTTGGGTTCCGAAATGGAATGGGTACTCAAAAAGGACTATTTGCCATCAACATATTAATTCCGCGATGTCGGGATGTAAACGGTGATCTACACTTGTGCTTTGTTGACTACGAAAAAGCTTTCAATAAAGTAAGACATAAAAAACTAATATCAAAACTTATGAACAAGCGCATTGACAGTAAAATCATAAATATAGTGCAAACATTATATTGAAACCAAAGTGCCATAGTTCATATTGATAGGCTCAGAAGAAATGAAGATCTGTAGAGGAGTTAGACAGAGATGTGTTTTATCGCCACTTTTGTTTAACTTATATTCTGAAGAAATTTTCCAAAACACCCTCAATAATATCAAAGTGGGAGTTACCGTTAACGGAGAATTAATTAACAGCTTACGATATACAGACGACACTGTGATCATAGGAACGAGTATAGAAGATCTACAACATCTAATCGAAAGCTTATGTATGAATAGTCCTGAGATGGGAATTACTATAAACGCTAAAAAAACGAAGTACGTGCTAATTACAAAAAGACCACAAAATATACATCACCTATTGACAATCAATGGTAACGTGATAGAACAAGTAGAAAAATATCAGTACTTGGGAACTTTGATCAATGAAACCAATGATCATACTGCAGAAATAAATAGGCGAATAGAGATTGCCAGATCAGCATTTATACGAATGAAGCTACTCTTAACGTTCAAAAATCTAAATTTGGAGATCAGACTACGTACGCTGTTATATATTTTCAATATTATTATATTATATGGAGCTGAGACTTGGACATTAAAAAAATGCAATTTAAAAAGAATCGAGGCTTTCGAACTCTGGTTTTACCGCAGAGTATACAAAATATCATGGATTGATAGAATTTTAAATAAAGAAGTACTGGAGAGGGTTGGTAAAGAAATAGAACTAATCAACACTATACAAATCAGAAAACTGGAATTCCTAGACCACATGATGAGGGGACCAAAATATGAAATTTGGAGATTCATAATACAGGGAAAGATTCAAGAAAGAAGATTCTGTTGGCCGAAGGCAGAACTCATGGTTGAAGAATCTAGGTGATTGGTATCAATGCATATCGATTGATTTGTTTAGAGCAGCAAGTTCAAAAATAAAAATAGCCATTATGATTGCCAACCTCCGTAGGAAGACGGCACTCTAAGAGGAAGAAGCTATATCGCAACATTCATCAAGTGCCAAAGAACAGTGTTTGTTTATTTCGAATTTTGCAATGCATTCACGCAGCGTTGTTGTTATATTCTCGGACAAGTTTTGAATGGTAAATCCTAATAAACTAATGTTTGAAATAATATTTATTTGACGAGGAAATGTTATTTCTGCAACAGCAGTCAGGCAGTCTTTTATCATCTCTCATTGGGTGTCATCTTTTTGCCAGTATTTGACTGATACCAAAACTAACTTTTACTGTCGTATTTGATAAAATAGCTTAATTTTTAAAAATAGTCGGTTGTTTTCCCTAGCTTTTCTTCATTTGATTAAACTTATCTAGCCAGAGTTGTTCTATAAAGTTTTTGAATTCTTGTTCATGTTTTGTATCGTACTGCCTATGTGATTGGCGGGCCGTATAAATATGTTTAACGGGCCACGTGTTGTTCATCCCTGATTATGACAAAAACAGTATACGAAAACAGTACGCAGCGAATGTTTTTCTAGCTATTTTAAGTATTGGAAAAAAATTGGTTTAAAAATAAAAATTGTTGAATGAAGCCTTTTTTGAGTTTTCATTAGTTTATAACAAGAATCTTAATCTATACATTCTTTGCATTTGTAGATCACCTGATTCTTCCACTGAACTATTTTTTCAGAACCTGCTAAATTTGTTAGATGACCTGACCAATAGAAGCAGAAACATTATATGCGATTAATTAAATAGTAATTACGCTGTTGCTTGTGCTACCCAACTATCTTTGGCAATATATTCAAATCCTATAGTTTAATAATGCACGTTAATTCTCCTACAAGAATTACTTAAAGAACATTTACCATAATTGATTATATTGTCTCAGATTTCTCACCCCTTGATGTACGCTCTACAATTATTAATGCAAGACTAGCTTATCATGAAGCAATATATACCAAGTTTAGCAATCTCAACAAGCCCTCCTCGAGAACCCAACGTTTAGGTAGGATTTTTTGCGCTGAGAATTTTCGTAAGTTCCAAAATGTATGCTTGATTTCTTTGTGGAACTTTCCTTCTGTGTACGTTCACTATAATTTCAGTGGTTTTTAGATAGACTTGTTTGCATTTTTTATAAGGCATTTCCTTTAATTACAATTCAGTTAAAACATCATAAAACCTGGATTACCAAAATATCCGTATATCAGCCAAGAATATGTACACTACTGTAGATCAAGAAATTTTCTACAACGTCTTTGTCACTGAATATATCAACAAGTACAGAGAAATTTATCTAAAATTTATCAAACAGCTAAAAAAATGTACTATCAAAATCGTCTGGGAAGATCTAAAATGTTGCAAAAAAACTTGGTCCATAATTAACAATCGTCGAAATAAAACTAACACAGCCCAAACAGCTCTTCCAAACCCCAAAAATCTCTTTTTTTGGCATAGGCATATGCCATTCAGCCAGTCAAAACTTTTTTAAGTTCTTCCCAAAGGAAAGAAAAGAAAATAATTATCACAATATATTTATTATTGGTTATTTGGTTATCCATGGAGCAAACATGGTTACTCGCTTCTCGTCTAGGGACCCATCAAGACATTAACTTAAAACACAAACTAGAGAGGGTTACGGATAGTAGGTTTAAAACAAATGGGATAAAACAAAGGTTACTATTTTTTTGACTGAACTTACAAATTGAGGTTACTTTTCGAAATAAATTCTGTTTAGTAGTTATATACATTTTTGTTATTTAATGACAAAAGGTAACAAATGTTATAGGGTGGAAGGATTTTATGGTTGATTAAATTTTTTACTAAGTCGTCAGTTTGTTTTATATATTTTGTACATTCAAAGAAAATGTGGTTTAAATCTGCTTCTTTTTGACAAACTTTGCATGAATTGGAATTTACAATTTTAAGTTTTGCCAGATGAGCCAGATAACATGCGTGTCCTGATTTTATTCTGATAATAGATGTAATGTATCTACGTGGAAAAGAGTAATTTTTAAACCAAAATTCACTCGGGATTGAGAGTTGTATGAGTGCATATTGTGATTTAGAGTGTTAACTGTATTCATGGTATTCTTGTTTCCACTGATTGTTTACAATATTCTTGATTGTTACAAATAAATCTGGGATGCAGAGCTTATAACCTGTTTTTGCACCAGAATCAATGGCTTTCTTAGCTAGTATATCTACATACTCATTATGCTCAAGCCCTATGTCAGCTTTAATCCACAAAAATATAACTGTTCTTTGTTCCTGATGTAATTTAAAAATATTGTTTTTGATTAGAAGATTAGATGTAAATATTTGTGTTTTTTTTTAGGAAAAGATATAGTCTCAATGGCTATAAGAACCGACAAAGAATCAGATGCAATTATTGCGGAGTTGTCATTGGAATTTTTAAAATACTTTAATGCTTCATAAATTGCTATAGCTTCAGCAGTAAAAATTGAAAAATTATGATCCAGAGTAAACATGTTTTCTATACTTTTTGAAGGAATATAAAAAGCGCATCCAGTGCCAAGAGAAGACTTTGATGCGTCTGTATAAATAACTGTTGATGCTGGCCAGTTTTCCAATAAATTCCTTAAAATATTGTAGCTAATTGCAGTATTTACATGGTACCTTGGTTTAATTACCGTAATAGTTTGCAAAAAAGAGTAATTTCTTCAAAGTTTGAATTATCATATGTGTATGAGTTGGTGTTATTGCAATTTGAGAGATTTCTAAAAGCTTCACAAAGTGGAGGGGAATTTTTGTGGATCCAATATTTATTTGTTAAATCTGCATTATTAAGTTTGCTAATACTGCAGTAAAGAGAGAGGTTTCTATGACGAATATTAATCAGAAATGTTTGACTAAGATATTCTCTTCTATATTTGAGTGTAAATTCTAGTGCTTCAACATATAACGAATTGGTTGGAGTTGATTTCATAGTACCTAGGCAAATCCGTAATATTGTATTTTGAAACACGTCTATATTCCCTAGGATATAGGGAACTAACTTAGCTGCTAAACGATACAAAACACATCCATAATCTATGATTGATCTTATGTACGATCTATAAAAAAGTAACGCAGTTTCTACATCGGATCCCCACCAAGTTTTAGAAATTGCTTTAAGGAAATTTAATCCCATATTACATCTATTTAACATGAAGTCAATGGGTAACTTTCAAGTTACCGTTAATTTACGGTCAAGAATCATCCCTAAGTATTTAATTGAAGAACAGAAATTATATTCCCGACTGTTCACTGTTAACTTGTCTATTTTTGGAAGATTATGCCTCATGAAAATACATAATACTAGATTTACTTGGTGCTATTTCGAACCCATTTTCTTTAAACCAGCTATTGGAGTAGTCGTTCATTTTTCCCAAAATTTGTATGCACTTTTCGTATGTTTTGGAAGATTAACATATAAGAAAATCATCAGCATATTGTATTATATTAAGACTTATTTACTAGGGAGACATTGTGCAAATCAGATGTATATAGATTAAATAATAAAGGGCTCAAAACTGACCCTTGTGGAAGTCCTAGGTTGTTATATCGAGGACCTATAAGTTTACTGTTATTTGACCTCAAATAAATTTTTCTGCAAGTGTAAAAGTTGAGAATGGTTTTCACTAATGTAGCTGGTATATAAAAATTTCTAATAATTTTTTCTATAAGAATGTCCAGACAAACGTTATTATAAGCACCTTCTATGTCCAAACATATTGTGGGTAGGTATGTATTATTGGAAAATGTATCCTGAATGTCCGTTACTAATGTGGCAAGAGCATCTATAGTACCACATCTTTTTTTGTATCCAAATTGAAGGTCTAGAAGTAATTTCTTCTTATCCAACCACCATTCCAGTCTATGTTTGATCATTCGTTCTAATGTTTTTAGTAACCAGGACATCAGGGAAATGGGTCTGTATAACTCGAATACATTGGGATTTTTTCCTGGTTTGAGAATAGGAATAATTATTACATCTTTAAATTGATGAATAACTAAATTATTGATAATTATGTCAATGAATATATCCAATAAAAATAGTTTAGCAATTTTTGGAAGAAACTGAATCATAGGATTTTTAATATTATCCAATCCTGCACTAATTATTTTATATATTTAGAATTATTTCTGTTTTTGAGTGCATACTCTAATTCAGTAATATTAAATGGTTCTAGTAAAAATTCCTTTTCGTTATTTGTAGAATATATTGTAATTTCCCGTGGTATAACAGATGGTGTCAAATAACTGTCAAAATATTTGGACGCGTTTAAGAGTTCCTCGGGAAAATTTGTATATTTAAGTAGTTCTAGAGTTTTATTTTACTCGATTTAGATCTGTTGTGAAGTGCAGAATGTGTTTCAAGATATAATACAGAGTGTTTAGCAGATTTTGTTTGTTTTCCTTTATATTTTAAGTTCTGTTATTCTGTCAACTGTACTGTAAGTGAAAATTTTTTATATACTTTTTGTTAAATGCCGTGCCCCGTCATGTCCGCGGGCAAAAATGGCATTTCTGCCAAAGATCCACCAGATCCTGGTGTAGAGGACATTGAATTTACAGATGGGAATGACGTAATTATAACTACATTGTAATTCTCAGGTTGACTACTTAAATAATATTAAAATCGGTATTGAGAAAAGATTGCCATCGACTTCAGCTAAAACAAATATTCAAAAAAGTCAGGAATTTAATTCATCTAATCGATTTAGTTCTAATGATAATGGTCCTTTTTTTATATTTGTTCAACATATCAATTTAAATATAGGTCATTTGCATCCAATGAAACCTGAAGAGAAACTACTTTCGTTATCTAATTATGATAAAAATATTATTGAAATTGTTAGTGTAGGTAAAAACCATATTAAAATCCAGTAGATTCAGGTTCTGTTGCTAATAAGTTAGTTACTGAAGATTTTTTTTTAAAAGGTAATCTAACAGCATATATTCCAAATTATTTAACAGAAAAAAAGGTCTCGTTCGTGGAGTGGATACTACTTTAAGTGAAAATGTACTGTCCAACACTATTAAGTCTAATATTCCTATTAAAAAAGTTTATAGAATGACTAGATTAATTTAAAATAATGGTATATCCGAAAGAGTTCCTAGACAAATGGTAATTGTTAGCTTTGAGGGTAAATTAATTCCCCAGTATATTTACATCAATAAAGTTAGATGTCCGGTTGAAGTATATGTTAGTCCGGTTATACAATATTTTAATTGTCTTCGATATGGTCATTCAACAACCCAATGTAAGTCAAAAAAAAAGATGTAAAAAATGCGGTAATGTAGATAAAATTGGTTGCCCCGATAAGTGTAATGCATTTTGCGTTTATTGTAAAAATAATAACCACGAGTCTGGTTATCATAATAAGCTGAAAAAGCTATTCAAAATCCAAGTTATTCCAGTTTAGTTCAAAAAAAAAACAAATTTTCACCCTTAACTACCTGTGACACCGACTTCCCTCCATTAAAAAGCTCTTCTTCTAAGCCTTCGAATTTTAGCACTGCTTAGAAAAATAATAATACTCACAAGCATATATCCCCCCCTACAGTTAGTCCACCCAAAAAAAGAAAAAATTGTGATACAACTCCTAATTTTCCTCCTATTCGTAGAGAATACCAGACCAGAGACGTCAAATAACTGTCAAAGTTTAAAAACGCTTTTTATAAAGTTCCTTGCGAATTTAAAAGATTTAAGCCGTGTTACAGAATTCGTTGGACAGTTAACAGGTGAACATCGTTCGATAAATCTGTGCCGGGTCCTTAACTAGTGCTATTATCAAATTATTAGGTATTTAATTTGAAAATAAACCAACCGATCTTCAAAAAAGGTAGGATCTAATTATTTATTATTATGAGTGAATCAGGGGGTGGTGTTGAGCCACCCCAGAATAATATATCATTAATGGATACGGAAGACAAAAGGTATATTAATTTAAATAACAGATATAAAATAAATGATTCAGGGTATTATAATGTCTTTGTAGAATCTACAGACAAAAACTTGTCCCGTTTATCACCAGTTAAGTACGTGTCGGTCATTATCTATTTAAAAACCAATATTTTAAACACGATGTACTAGACATTAAAACTGTTGGCAGAAATAAGGTAAAAGTAATTTTTAGAACTTATACTTGCGCAAATTCTCTAATTGAACATGAGCTTATTAAGAATAATAAACTTGTAGCGTATATTCCATCATTTTTTACTCAAAAGAAGGGAATTATTAGGGAAGTCGATACGTTTTTGGATGAAAAGTATATTTTAGAAAATATTGTTTCAGATAAAAATGTTGTCGAAGTAAAAAGGTTAAAACGGAAAATAATTGATTCGGATAATGAAACAATTCTTATACCTCGCCAGATGGTCATTTTGACATTTGAAGGAAATAGCATTCCTAAGACTGTTAATTTAGACTTGGTTAGGTTTAATGTTGAACAATATATATATCCGGTTGTTCAGTATTTTAATTGCTTTCGTTTCGGTCATACTGCTCGGCAATGCAAATCAACATCAAATCGTTGTAAAAAATGTAGTCAAACTCATGATAATAATGAAACATGCACTAACTCTCTATTTTGTTTACATTGCAACTCCACTGAACACAACTCACTCTCTAAACAGTGTCCTGCATTTAAACACCAATACAAAATAAAATCAATAATGGCTTTAGAAAACACTACCTTTAAAGAGGCAGAAACCATAGCTAACAATCCTTCATACGCCAAGGTAACTACAAATAATAGATTCGATATCCTCAATACTATACAAAATTTCCCCGCCTTAACCCCTAACATCCCCGAAGGTACAAATCAAAATCAATCCTATGTACCTACCATTAAAAAAACAAGAAACAAGCGTTAAGCTATCTCTCCTACTGCGATCAAAAAGACACCAACTTTCCCAAGATTCCCCAATGCTACAAACACCTCATCCCAACCTATAATCCCTAATCCCTACAGGGACGAGTTTATGGCGTATAAAGAAAAAATAGAATGTAAAATAATCAATGAAATTCCAGCCTTGATAGAAAATATCATCAAGAAAATTAACCCTAAAATATTTTTACCTAACTTACCAAAAAATACAAAAGAAGAAATTGAAAAAATGTTGAACAACCTAACAGATATTGAAAGCGATGGGGAACAACAGGACATTTAACATACTGCAGTGTAACTGTCAATCTATAAATAAACATAAACCTAGTTTACTTAATTATCTCGAGCACAATGTTGTTGATGTCATTCTGCTTAATGAAACATGGCTTTCTAAAAATAAAAATTTTGGTTTAACAGGTTACAACGTTACAACTATCAGAAGCGATAGACCTGATGGTTACGGTGGTGTAGCCATCCTCATATCAAATAACCTTTGTTTTACTGAAACTAATGTAAAGAAAAACTTTAATAATGGTATTGAAACGTGTGCAGTTTTTATAGGACAAATTAAATTGGTAATCGTTTGTATTTATAAACCACCCAAAGTAATAGTCAATAATAGAGATTGGGAAAAGCTTTTAACTCAATTTAGTGGTAGGGTTGTCATTGGTGGGGACTTCAATGGACACCACAGTAGGTGGGGTTCCTTGAAGGATTCCGCTCAGGGCAAGTGTATAGTAGACGCGCTAGATAACAGTAATTTAGTTCTGCTAAACGACTGTAGACCGACCAAAGTAACAAGACCTAATGAACTTCCATCAATGGTGGATCTATAACTTGTTACACCAAATCTAATTGGATACACCACATGGGATCCTGTTCCTGATACTCTGGGTTCAACTCACTTACCTATAGTAATCACTATCGACTTGGACTATCACCCATGTACAATAATTCCTTCATCTAAATGGAAAGAGTCTTCAGCAAACTGGAGTATCTTTAAAGGTCATATAGAAAAAACATTATCCGAAAATATAACCGATAATATCACTTCAGCGGAACGTTTTGACTTCCTGTTAAAGACAATTGACGATGCTGCCTCATTTTCTATGAATATCAAAAATTCCTTTCAGCCAAAATCTCGAATTCCAGTCTGGTGGGATTATGAATGCAAAAATATGATCATTTCACGAAAAGTTGCTTACAAAAGATACATTGAAGCATCAAATTTTAAAAACTATATTAAATACAAACAAATTCAAGCCAAAAGTAAACTCCTCTTTACAAACAAACAAAAAAGTTCGCGGATTAACTTTGTAAATACTTTAAACAAAAATACTCCCATCAGTAAAATTTGGAATTTTGTTAATAAACTAGTGAATAAAAATTACCGTACAAGACGATATCCCCTGCCAAATGAACTAATAGAAGAGTTGCTCGACAAATTTGCTCCGCCATATGATGTTGACCTTCGTATTCAGGATAACAGTAAAACTTGTAAATACAATATTTTCCAGGAAAGTTTTGATATGATAGAATTTGAGGCTGCACTCAAGTCTTCAAAGTCCTGAATATATGAATTACCTCTTATAGCTAAACAAAGTTTACTAACAATTTTCAACGATTGGCTTTTCAATGGAAGATATGTGGATCATATGAAAGAAATAGTTATTTGTTTAATTCTTAAACCTAATAAAGATAAAACACTCTCCTCTTCTTACAGACCGATATCATTAATGTCTTGCATATGCAAGACATTTGAAAGACTTATTAAGACTCGATTAGAATGGCTTATAGAACATTATAGTATCCTTCCAAGTACACAATATGGATTTAGGGCTAGTGTTGGTACACTGGATGCAATATCACATTTAGTTACCGACATTCAAATAACGTTTTCCAGAAACAATTATCTTGCTTGTTTGTTTTTAGACCTAAAAGGGGCATATGATTCTGTTAATTTAACCATTTTACACAAAAAACTATATGATATAGGATTACCTCAAAATATAGCGACTAATATTGTTCATCTTTATAATAATCGTGTTATATATATTAAAGATCATTTAAACCAACTACACGGTCCTAGAATTGCTCATACAGGTCTTCCACAAGGATCAGTTTTAAGTCCGTTATTGTTCAACATATTTTCAGCAAGTATTCATGGCATTTTTGACAACACAATCAATTGCATCCAATACGCTGATGACATATGCATCTATACAGAGCGTAACTCGTATACTGACTGTCTGGAGGCTCTGGAATTCATCATGCAAAACGTTAATAACTGGGTAAAAAATCATGGACTGACCATTTCCCCTGACAAATCAGCCACAATGATATTCACTAGACATAGGATTCGTACGCCTGACAAAATAAAGTTGTCTGGATATGATATACCTATTGTCAAAGAATACAAATATCTTGGCATTCTTCTTGATCCCAAACTCTTATGGTCAAAACATGTGGAATATATAAAAAGTAGGTGTGAAAAAGGTATTAATATTCTTAAATGTGTTACTAATCGAAAATGGGGTGCTGACCCCAAAGTTGCATTGATGTTTTACAGAGCCTACGTGCGATCTATTGTAGACTATGGTTGCATTCTGTATGGTGCCGCCAGTAACACACACTTATTAACTGTAGACCGCATTCAGTTTAAATGTCTAAGAATATGCTTGGGCACCATGAAGTCTACTCCTTGCCCTGTACTACTTGCTGAAAGTAATGAAATACCTCTTCAAAATCGTCGAGAAATTATGGCAATTAAACATATCCTGAAGCTAAGATTAAATAATAATAATCTACTTAGTCAACTGTATGAGTTATCTATTGAAAACCTCTCAAATAAATACTGGCGCATAAAAAATTCTCCTCCACTTGCTGATGCTTTCTTAGAAACTAATGAGTATCCTAATATCTATGGCAAAGAAAAAAGATTACCAATATATAAAGCTAATTTTCAGGTAACATTAAATAAACCAAAAGTCATTATACCAAAGTACACAGAATTCCCACAAATAAACTTTGTCTTACTTAGATCCATATTGAGTGACTATAATGATCACGTAATAATGTATACCGATGGTTCCAAAAAAGAGGATGGTGCCATAGGTTGCGCAGTTTACATTCCACATAAAAGCGAATCTTTGAAAATTAAACTTCCATGACATTGTTCAATATATACTGCTGAAGCGGTAGCTATCGAAAAAGCATTAGATTGGCTAGATTCACACAATTTAAATAAAGCAGTAATATTATCAGATTCATTATCGGTCATTAAAGGATTAAACTCAGATATGACTCAACATAAAATAAATAATATTCTTTGTGCTATTAAAAATAAAATATATAGTAAAGATATTACAGTTATTTGGGTTAAAAGTCATATAGGTATCGAGGGAAATGAACTGGTTGATCAGCTTGCTAAAGATGCGACCCATGTTTGACTCTATATTCCCATATTTACATTGGAGGACTTACAACAACATTATTATAACAAAATTTTTATAAATTGGAAAGAAAAATGGAAAAACATAGCAACGAATTCAAATAATCAATATTATACTATCCACCCTACCCTACCACAAGATGTTGACTATATTTTCAAATATGCAATGCCAAAGAAGTTGACAGCCACAATTACTCGACTGAAAACTAATCACGGTGCATTCCCAGCTCACTTGGCTAAGTTAAATATTATCCCTTCTGGGGTATGCTCATGCGATAATATATCACAATGTGACATCAACCATATTCTTTTTAAGTGCGATAAACATAGGTATGAAACAGATCAGCTGTATTCAAAACTATCAGAACTTAAAATTCAGACTCCCATAAACATCACCCATTTACTCTCCTTAGATAGTAGAGAAGTATACGAACTAACATGTAACTTTTTATTTAAAGTTGGTTACATTATTTAAAAACTAATATCTTACATTACAATTCTGTGGCTAAAGGACTAGTTTCCAAGCCAACTCACCAAACACACACACACACACATACCAGACCAGCTTCTGTTCGGGATCTATATTTCAGTTTGGAAACCCTGAACCTCCTAATGAATTTAATAAGTTTATCAGTCAGCTCAGTGCTTCACTCAAAAATTTGATACAACAAAGTATCCAGGATTATTGCAATTCTTCCTCAAATATAGAATCTAATCTTAAAATTTACGAAATTAAATTAGAAAATAAAATTAAAGATATTATAGGTAACATTTTTACATAACTTTAATGGCTTCCAAAAACATTAAAATTATTCAGTGGAATATTCGTTCGCTAAATGCAAACAAATATTCTTTAAATCAATTACTTTTTGAAGAACGTTTTGATATAGCTCTTTTATCAGAAACTTGGTCCAAACCATCTGATACCGTTTGCTTCAATAATTTTAATGTAGTTAATAAAAGTAGAAGTAAGGGATATGGAGGAGTTGCCATTATTTTAGCAAATAACATTATTTATGAGCCCATTTCATTTGTTAACAATTTCAATCCTAACTCGAATTTTGTGATGTAAATATTAAGATTGACCAAAAAATTTACTCTTCTGAGTGTGTATCGTCCAGCAAAAGTTAAAGTAACAACGCAAGATTACGTTAGTCTTTTTTCTTAAATTAACAATGATTGTATTATTACCGGAGATTTTAATGCTCACCATGGATTATGGGGATCCAATTTATGTTCCGCCGATGGTAATATATTAGTAGAAGCCTTAGATGTATTTCCTAATCTAGTTGTGGTAAATGACGGATTGGCTACTAGAGCAACTCCTCCAGGACATATCAAATCGGTTGTAGATCTTACTATTATAAGTTCTAGTTTATGTTCAGCCTTTGACTGGACCGTTCTTTCAGATACCTATGGATCCGATCACTTTCCCATTAGACTCTCTGTGCAGGATATAAAATTTGAAAATACAATCTTTACATCTTCAGTTAAGTGATCAATGTCTAATGCAAATTGGGAAAAATTTAGAGATTCTGTAGAGAGCATCTTCAGATATAATCAAATAAAAACAAAACCAATAAAATGATATTCTTCTTATTAGATTCTATTACTACTGCAGTCAAGAAATCTTTTAAAATTATCAAACCCTCAGCCAAATCTTTCAAAACGCCACCATGGTGGGATGATGAATGTCTCACTGTTTCGAATTCGAGGAAAAATTCTTTTAAAATGTATAAATCCAATCTTACCCTTTTAGACTTTCATGAATACAAGAGGAATGAAGCTGTATGTAAACGCACTTTCCGCTCAAAAGCCAAATCTAGTTGGGCTCGATTTTGTTCCTCACTTAGTAGGCACTTCACCCTCAGAGATTTGGAAAAGGGTAAACAAAATTCAAGGTAAGAAAAAGTACACCGCTAATGATGAAGACATAGTAGAAAGTCTTTTAACAAAAATATCTCCGGATTATGTCCATCTACCAGTATTTATGCCGAGCATCTCCACTAATGATCACTTTTTACTAACCCCCATTTCAGCTGACGAACTTAAAACAAATATTAAGAGTTCTGAAAATACAGCTCCTGGTATTGACGGCATTAACTATAGCATGCTATTAAACCTGCCAGTAATTGCCATACATTATTTGTGCAAATTATACAACAATATTTTAATTAAAGGAGACAACTGTGATTCTCTTAAACAATGCTTGGTTATTCCTATACCCAAAGTAAACCAGCGTACTGCCCTAAGATCTATCTCTCTTATATCTTGTTTGCTTAAAACATTTGAACGAATTATGAAAAGCAGATTAGAATGGTGGTGTGAAAACGAAAATATTTTCCCAGTGTGTCAATATGGCTTTCGTAGAAATAAAGGGACTATGGATTGTGTGTCTCAATTAATGACTGATATTCAATTATCCTACTTAAATAATAATTATCTATCTGCCATATTTCTTGATATTTCAGGGGCTTATGATAACGTCAATTTAAATATATTATTTGAAAAACTAAAGCACATAGGTATTCCACCTTTATGTTGATATGTGTTAGTAAACTTATTTCTTAATACACAGGTATTCATTCAATGTAATGATAGATTGATTGGCCCGAGAGTAGTGCATCAAGGTCTACCACAAGCCTCTGTCCTTAGCTCCTCGTTGTATAATCTATACACTATAGATCTTCACAGTATAGGCATTAAATGCAATATATTACAATATGCAGACGACTTCTGCTTTTACACTGTGAATAATTCATACCAACAAAGTATTAACTCAATAAAAACGATTATGTGTGACGCAAGAGAGTATTTCTTTAAACAAGGGTTTGAACTTACTACGAAGAAATCAGCTGTGGTATTTTTTACGCGACATCGTTTACCAGTTATATCCAGCAATATGTTTAACAGCCTAAGTATACCCGTTCAAAATCACTACACTTATCTTGGTATTATATTGGACACCAAGTTAACATGGGACGAACACATTAACAAGTGCTTAATGAAATGTGAGAAAAGTTTAAATATTTTTAAAGTAGTTAATCGCTATCGATGGGGTGCCGACCCTAAGATTAACTTAATGTTTTATCGTGCGTACACCAGATCCATTCTAGACTATGGAAGCTTTCTATACGGATCTGCCACAAACAGTCTTCTTAAAAAACTAGACCGCCTTCAGTATAAGGCTCTGCGATTAGTTCTAGGTGCGCTTAAATCTACACCTACAGAGAACCTTCTAGCCGAATCTATGGAACCTCCCTAACATTTAAGACGACTATTTTTAGCTGAAAAATTTATTTTTAAATGCCAGTCCTACAATCAAAATGAGCTGCTACAAAAAATATGTGATATTTCTGTTTTGGCATAACAGGAATTTTCCTATTCTGGCAGTGGCATATCCTAACGTTTCTGAGTATCTAAACACTCCGTGTGACTTAACTTTCTTTCAATCAAATTTCAATGTTTCTTATGCCAAAGTCAATGTTTGGTATCTTAATTTTGACAATGAGAATCCAGTTGATTTTCAGCATCAGATAGCCAAGCTTAATAATCCATGCAGAATGCGGATGGTTCTAAATTAAGATTAGGAGTCGGTTGTGCTGTATATATTCCGGATCACAAAGAATCCCTTATGTTTAAGTTAGATAAACAATGCTCTATATACTCTGCAGAAATGTTCGCAATTCATAAAGCCCTAGAATGGGCTGTCAACAAAAAAATTTCTAACCATCAAGTTGTAATTATGTCAGATTCAATGTCTACGTTATTAGCTTTAGAAAACTCACGTAAATATTTATATAAATATAGTCTTGTCGTTACAATTTAAGAAAACCAACTAAAGCTGCTGGAAGAACATACTACTGTAAATTTCGTCTGGGTAAAGGGACACTTTGGTATTTCCGGCAGAAATACCAAAGCAGATTTTTATGCTAAAGAGGCAATCTTATCAAAAATAACTTGGCTAGATAGAAGCGATCTAACACCCACTTGCAAGAAAAGTCTAAAACAAAATTGGGACATTGAATGGTATGCTTTCTGTAATCGAAGCAATAATCTTTATACAAAAATTCATCCAGTTTTACCTACTGAGCCGTTTGCCGTAAGAAGTTACCCAAACAGAAATATTTATTCCATGTTTGTTAGATTTCTCTTTAACCATGCCACTGTCAAGACATACCTCTATAGACTAAATTTATCCGAATCAAAAATTTTTGATTGCAATGGTTATGTTGATGGTATTAATCATTGGCTGTTTGGATGCAAGCATAATGATGATGCAATTAAGAATTTGATGCACACTGACTCAAGAACAAATACCTTTACCACAAAATCAAACTTCTCTCTTATACTTGTCTCGAAGAAACTGTAAAACACAACAAATTATTTGGGAATTTTTAAAAAGAACTAAGAGAAAAATCTAACTTGTATGAATGAGTCGGCTTGAATGTGTGACTATTTCGAGCGAATATTTCAAATTGTTTTTATACTTTGAGACTTGCTAAATCTAAATCGGTTAGAAATCTATTTAAATGAAGTAGGTAAATGCTGCCTTTTTTTTTTAATTTTTATTAGTTTACCAGATATTTAATTTGGTTATAAGATTTGTTCGAAAATCATTAAATATTTATTTGAAATAGACTCGATTGCTATCGTCTTAGAACACTTATGCGGAGGTTTATTTTTTAGTCAAGACTTAAGTTTTATAACTGTTTAAAAAAAATTCTTTTTAAACAATGGTTTTATGTATGTTTTAAGAAATTTAAATTTTCAATCTTTTAATCTTTAAAATGACGTTTGAAAATATAGTAAATTTATGGGTATGGTTTTTTGATGGGAATGGTTTTGAAACAAATAAACAGATCGGTATGCCACAACAAGAAGCAACACATATTTTGGGACAAATTAATCTATGTGTTGGGATAAAAGGAATAATAATAACCAAAACTTTAATAAATAGTACCCTTTATTTTATTTATTTATGTATTTTATAATATACACACCATTTTTGTATTTCTGTTTACATAAATGAGAATGTTTTTTTTTAATCAACTCGCCCGATCTGAACTGTTTATTAATGAAATAATTTTAAATTACAAAGTGATATATATATATATATATATATATATATATCTACGGCATAAAGTGGACTCCGCCCATGTTAAAATTCAGGTTCAAGTGAGCTCCGTGGTCAAGTGGCCACCGATATACGGAGGTCACTTGACCATTCCATAATATTGGCTCTGTCGATTCGTCAGCATGTATAGTTTCACAATTTTTAAAAATTTTGTGGAGCCCCTAAGTACCCCTGTATCATGAATGTATATCGCTTAGTTCACGTGTATATATTATAGGGGTCGTTCAGATCTTGTTCCGTGTATATTGGAACCATAGGTATATCGGTTTAAGTAAGCTCTGATAGTTTGGCAACTATGGGATTAAGCCGTTTATTTCCAGCGTATATTCTAAACGGTTCATATAGACTCCTTACTTTTGTTATCATTCATACACATTACAGTATGTAACAGATATGTGTACTACCAAATACCTGTTTTTGGTAGGTACGTGCTTTTCTAAAAATAGATTTATAGATACAAAAGGATTTCATTACCAAGTTGGATGTGTTTTTTCATATGCAAAAATTTCCTAATGTATTCTGTTAACGTGAGTATGTCTTTATACGTTTTATTTAAGAATCGGGTTAATAAGAACTTCTTTTATTTCATCCATTGTTTCATGATATCTTATATACAGCTTTTTTATTATTTTAATTCTTCTATTTTATTATTTTATTTTTTTCTGGATTCTATTTCTTATTATTCTATTTTTTAATTTTGGATAGAAGTTTATCTCAAAATAAATATTTAAGTGCTAAAATAGATATTATTTTGTTAAAATGGGTAGTAGTGCACAAAAAAGGGAAGAATGATTAATTTTTCTAACATGAATTATACCACTTCACAAATATTACATATTTCTGAATGTTTTATCTGGTATTTAGGAGTAATATGTAATCAATATAAGTGGAGTTAGTGTCAAATTTGCAATGATCTTTATAAGTAATAGCTTACTGACTGTACTTTACATGTTCAGTTCACATAAATAAACCTTGTCCCTTCAAAAAGAGCGATTTGAACGGTAAAGTTAACTAAGAAAGTGCGAAAAGTCTTGTACCACCCCACATGCACACAAGTTAACCGGTGTTTGCCGGCAAAAGTCCTCCTGGCAGATTTAAGGAAGATAACTACCATAAGGAAGTTCCGTTCGAGGAATCAGATGGAGAGGAGCAGCTTATTTTTGTTTGTATATCTTGCAGATGTGTTGATATAGCCAGTTTTTCCTTGATTCTAGTCATAAAATGGGCTGGTATTCGTGGAGTGGATGTCACGAATCTGGACTTTGTTTTTTTTGCTCTCTAGCTACTTATCTTCGGATATTAGGTGGATTGATAGCTACGATATTGTAGAGCTTATGTATGGATGTGAGTCTTAATATTCCCTGAATTTGGCTGACTAATTTATAACTAAATATTTTATAAGTTATTTAAATAACTATTTATAAGCGGCATTTAGATTAACAAATACCACTCCTCATACCTGATATTTTTCGTACTTCTCTTCGCTGTGTTGGGCAAGATTTAGTATTTGTGACATATATGATCTAACCTGTCATATATAGCCACTTTTGTCTTTTAATTTGAGTTTTTCTTCTATTATCGGTTTATATTAAGGATCATGTACAGAAGTATTCTGTATAGCTGACAAAATAAATAGATATATTGGCCGATAGCTTTTGTGGTCGTTGGAGTTTTTGCCAGGTTTAAGCAAGGCAACAACTTTGTCTTTGCTTTGCTTGTCTAAAGACTTTGAATATTAGCCATTGTTATATTTTCAGTTTAAATTTTATAGTTAGTTTTGTGCTCAGATCCTCAGCCAGGAGCCGTAATATTGTTCATTATATACGTGGATAGCGGATCCAAGCTCAACATCGTTGAAAGGTTCTCTCAGCTGACTGGTTTTGTTTCCTCTCAATATAAGTTTTTCTTTGCTTCTTTGCCTACATTTAATATGTAATTTTCAGCGATTAGCTTAATACCAAATACCATAGGATTGGCCATCTACGTGCTTCCTGCATTTTGTTAAGCGCATATGTAAAGTGGAGTGTCTTTATCTCTAGATATACTCTTAATATTTATACACATAATTAGAATAGTTGGTCCTAAAAAGGACCGATTTGACAAAAAACATATTGAACGGGTGATTTAAGAATTAACGATTACTTAATTATTCATTACCCAGGGTACGCCCGATTGCGGTGGTCTTATTAGTACTTCAACTTTCGTGAACGCTTCTACTTTAAACTTCATAAAAAATGACCAATCTTTCACTTTTCTGTTACTGTTTTTAAGACGATATTTCGAGTCAGATTTATATAGTAATAACTATAGTCAATATATAGTCTCTATAAGTAAATGAGTTTGTGGTATCGGTTACAACTCATATATATTGATAATGAGGAAATAAACAGGTTAAAATAGGCGTAGAAAATTTTACCTACATATATCGGCACCATTGTTCAGGAGATGGGTTTATCCCAGAGATCAAAGGTTACATACTTTTACAGGCGTATTCTAGGTTCTATTTATATATTTTTATTACTAAAAAAGTGTATTTATAATAAAGGCCTTAAGCTATCTGTAGATTCCATGAATATTAGAATCTATGGAAATTAGCAAATTAAAAAATACAGACATAATTCTGAATGACCAACTTGAGACAAACAGTTATCCCCTCCTCAACTTATTTAGTTACAAAATATGACGTGTAAACGCATACCTGTTTAATGGTTAGATAAAATGAATTTCCATCAAGTAACGGTCGAATCTATCACTTACTAAAAGAGTACGAAAAGACCTGCTTATGCTTTAGAGTATGGGTACGTTAGTACAAAGTACCCTTTGCTTTTGCCAATTGCTTTGTCACTTTCTCAGCGATGGCTCTCCCTTTTCCTCATCAATAATGTTCCTGCTCGATATAGTTATTCTAAGATATTCAGATTTCACTATATGCTCTACATTTGGCTTTATCTCCTATTAATTTACAACTACGACGAAATCTTTATAATATATCTGATGCATTGATATTAAAGTGGAGTAGAATACTTGGTAGATAATATTTATTTGTTTTTATTTATTTGTTTTGAGTATACTTTACGACCTAGTACATAAAAAAATAAATACTTGTGTGCTCAGTGCTTTCTAAGTCTGTAAAACATAAACATGCTTCCATATTAGATTATACATTTATTAAGAATGTCCACTCTCTGAATTGAAGTTTTTATCTTAAAATATGACTGTGTCCCACAATCTTTCACAAAAGTTATTCTTTTCTAAAATTTTCTGAATAAGGTTCAATAGGTTTAGAACCGAAACTGAAACGAAGACACGAAACTGAAACAAATAATGAACAAGGAAGGAACAATAATAAACGACGATAAGACAATAATGGAAAGATGACGGGAACATTTTCAGCTGATACTGAATGGAAATCAAGCGAATACAATGGAGAAGGAAAGCCACAGCAGGAGAGTATCCATGAGAAACAAGGAAAATACAGAAACTGTAGAAAAAGAAGAACTGGAAGAAGCAATAAGAAAGATACAGATTGGAAAAGCACCAGGAAGCGATGAAGTAGCACCAGAAATGATGAAATATATAGGAGTAAAAGCAAAAGAAAAATTGTTATACATATATAACCTAATATGGAAGAGAAAAGTAATACCCAGAGAATGGACAAATGCAGTAATTATACCTATATACAAGAAAGGAAACACAAGAGACTGTAGGAACTATAGAGGTATATCACTACTATGTGTAGCAGCAAAAGTATACGAAACCATAATAGAAAGGAAAATTAGAAAAGAAATAGAACATAAATTAGAGGATGTACAAAGTGGATTCAGGAAAGGACACAACACACAAGACCATATATTCACCATGCAACAAGTAATAGAAAAAGCCTTAAAGAAAAATAAAGAAATACATCTGAGCTTTATAGACATGGAAAAAGCATTCGACTCAGTCAAAAGAAAAGATATATGGGAAAGCCTAAAGAAGAAACAAGTAAGTGAAGAACTGATAGAAGCAACAAAGAGTATATACATGAAAACAACAAATACAGTAAGAATGTTAAATATACAGTCAGAACCATTTGAAACAACCCAAGGAGTTAGACAAGGGGGAAGTCTCAGCCCAGTACTATTCATAAATGTAATAGATGAGATAGTGAAAGAATGTAAGAAAACATTCAAGAAATACTGCATCGGTTGGAACAGAATGCAAATGATAAATGCTGAGATGTGTATATTTGCAGACGACATAGTATTAATTGCGGAAACTGCAGAAAAACTGAAATACAACTTAGAGAAATGGAACCTAGAAGCAAGCAAATACAACTTAAACGTAAACAAAGAGAAGACTCAAATAATGAAAATATCAAGGAAACAAGGGACGGAAGATCAAATAGAAGTAATGATAGACCAACAAAAAATAATACAGACAAATTCATACAAATACTTAGGAACAGTAATCAACAAAAAAGGAGACATCGAGGATGATCTTAACAACAGAATGGAAAACACAGGAAAACTATTCCAAGCACTTAATAGAGGATTTCTTAATAACAAAGAAATATCAACAAAGACCAAGATGACAATATACAAAACAATATATAGACCTACAGTGACATATGGAGCAGAAAATTGGATATTAAACAAAAGACATCAGCACAGAATTCAGACAGCAGAGATGAAATACCTCAGAAGAACGATAGGAGTAAAAAGAACTGATAGAATCAGAAATGAAGAAATAAGAGAAAGACTCAAAATCAAACCGATACTCGAGTCAATCAAAGACAAAAAATTGGCATGGTTCGGACATCTAACCCGGATGGACAATAATAGACAAGTTAAAAGAGTGTGGGACGCCAAACCAATAGGGAAGAACAGAAGAGGAAGACCCATTAAAGAATGGAACAGTGACATCTCGCAGATACTACAGAGTAAGGGTAAGACTTGGCAGGAAGCAACACAGATGGCATCCAATAGGAAGGAATGGAGAAAGTTCGTTAAGAGCTAGGACACCTCAGAAGACTGTCAAATAGTGTAATGTAATGAATTGTATTTTAAACGGCCCAACACCGAAAGGTACAAATGGGTCTACTAATTAAGTAAGTAAATATTTTAAGACGATATTTCGAGTCAGATTTATATAGTAATAACTATAGTCAATATATAGTCTCTATAAGTAAATGAGTTTGTGGTATCGGTTACAACTCATATATATTGATAATGAGGAAATAAACAGATTAAAATAGGTGTAGAAAATTTTACCTACATATATCGGCACCATTGTTCAGGAGATGGGTTTATCCCAGAGATCAAAGGTTACATACTTTTACAGGCGTATTCTAGGTTCTATTTATATATTTTTATTACTAAAAAAGTGTATTTATAATAAAGGCCTTAAGCTATCTGTAGATTCCATGAATATTAGAATCTATGGAAATTAGCAAATTAAAAAATACAGACATAATTCTGAATAACCAACTTGAGACAAACAGTTATCCCCTCCTCAACTTATTTAGTTACAAAATATGACGTGTAAACGCATACCTGTTTATTGGTTAGATAAAATGAATTTCCATCAAGTAACGGTCGAATCTATCACTTACTAAAAGAGTACGAAAAGACCTGCTTATGCTTTAGAGTATGGGTACTTTAGTACAAAGTACCCTTTGCTTTTGCCAATTGCTTTGTCACTTTCTCAGCGATGGGTCTCCCTTTTGCTCATCAATAATGTTCCCGCTCGATATAGTTATTCTAAGATATTCAGATTTCACTAAATGCTCTACATTTGGCTTTATCTCCTATTAATTTACAACTACGACGAAATCTTTATAATATATCTGATGCATTGATATTAAAGTGGAGTAGAATACTTGGTAGATAATATTTATTTGTTTTGAGTATACTTTACGACCTAGTACATAAAAAAATAAATACTTGTGTGCTCAGTGCTTTCTAAGTCTGTAAAACATAAACATGCTTCCATATTAGATTATACATTTATTAAGAATGTCCACTCTCTGAATTGAAGTTTTCATCTTAAAATATGACTGTGTCCCACAATCTTTCACAAAAGTTATTCTTTTCTAAAATTTTCTGAATAAGGTTCAATAGGTTTTTATATTTTGTTTTAAGTTTTAATCTTTAAATCGGAGTTCATTTTTTGAAAAACTATAAACATGTGACAACAAATTGCTATATGAACGGCGTTATGCATCACTAGACCCAGCCCCAATTTCTTAAATTGTGGATTATGGCGCTCTCTGGTGGAAAAGAGGAACAACAGGATAACATCAGATGTAGACCAAACAAAAGAAATTAGGACACGCATTGAAATAGCACGTGCATTAGTTTTTTAAACTTTAAAAGTTTCTTTGTTTTCGGGATATAAAGTTAGAGCCTGAGAATGCTTCGATGTTACGTGTTCTCTACTTTTCTTTATGGCTTGGAAGCGTGAACACTAAAACAAGTCCATCTGAATAAGTTGGCCGCCTTTGAATTTTGGTGTTACAGAAGAATCCTACGAATATCATGGATTCAAAGAATGTCAAACGTGGAAGTAACTAGAATGATAGGAAATGGGGCGGAAATATTATTAACTCTCAAAAGACGAAAACTTGAGTACTTAGGACATGTGATGAGAGGGCAAAAATACGCATTATTACAACTTATTATGCAAGGCAAAGTCCGAGGAAAGCGAAATGTGGGAAGACGAAGAATATTCTGGCTTAAAAACTTAAGGGAATGGTTTGAATGCAGTAGTGCCATGATGATTTCCAACCTTCGATAGAAGATGGAACTTAAAGAAGCAGATAGAAAAAGGCATAAACTATCTACGTAATAAATCCCATTAACCTGTTAGTAACGGATAACCAGATATATTTAAAAAGATTAGGTACCTTTCTTTTTATTTTGGATTTTGAATTTTGCATAACTAGAGCAAACGACTAATTTTTGTGTATTAGTTTTGAACCAAGCGCCTCTTGCGAGCGTTTTAATGATTGTAAATCGAATATTTGGAAACATATGTACATAAACGTGGTTAACAATGGTGACGTTGGCAACTTGTTGAGGCGTTTAGGTTAAGAAGTAGTGGCAGTTATTGCTTAAATTTTTCTATAATAGTCACATTACAGAAGAGCTAACACAGAAAGAGAATACTTAACAAAAGACATAACATTAAGTAAAATGTATGAATTGTATATTAAAGAAGCAGACAATGACCTTGTTAAATTTTCGTTTTACAAAAAAATGTTTTTAACACGATTTAATCTTCAAAGAAAAAAGTTGAAAAAAGATACTTGTAGTAGATGTGATTGTTTCGAATTAGAAATTAAAAATTTCGCAGATAACGAACAATTGAGCGTTAAAAAAAGAAAAAATGTGCACTTAGAAGAAAGAAAGCTAGACATGAAGATAAGCAACGATCAACCAGAAGTGGAAACCTTTTGTTTTGATTTAAAGATAAACTCTTCCCCTTTCGAGAATTCTAATAAATATTGTATATTATAAGCGTCAATTATGTATTTACAACCTTGGTATCCATAGCGCCAAGGATAAAAAAGTCATTGTTATATTTGGATAGAAGGTGAAGCTGGTCGGGAAGCCCAGGACGTAGGTATTTGTCTTAAGAAACACATTGAAGGAAATGTTACTTCTGCAAAACATGTAATTTTGTGGTCAGACTCTTGTGGCGGCCAAAACCGCAGCATTAAAATAGTTTTGATTCTGAAAATGATTTTGGAAACTCATCCTACCATTGAAAAAATTACATTACGCTATTTCTTTCCTAGTCATAGCTTTTACCAAATGGTAGTGATTTTGGAGATTTTGAAAATGCCCTAAAATTTCAACAACGTTTATATACCGTTGATGATTACCTAAACGTGATGAAAAAATTCCGTAAAAAGAACCCACTAGTAGTTCACAGAATGAAAAAAGAAGAATTCGTCAAGCTAAGAAGAAATACAAGCGAATCAACAGAAGAGACCAATTTAATAGATCTTGATAAAATATTAAAGTTAACAACTACAATTTCGTAAATATGGAACACTTTAAATATCTTAGATAAATAATCACGGTTAATAATAATGCCACTAAAGAAATACAGATCATAATTTAAACTTTTTACCTATTTTAATACATAGATGCTAATCATGGACAATGACTAAAACGGATAAGGAAGAACTACGAATATTTGAAAGGAAAATAATAGGAAAATTGTTTTAACCTCATTATCATATCGCTACAAATCCGTATAGAAGAAGAACACATACTTAATAAAGAAAGCTCATATAACGATATTGTTTAGGTAAATAAATTGCTTAAGGTAGATCGTACACATGCATAGACGCCAAGATGTCAAACTTGTAAAACTGGTATGGAAGGAAGTTAGCACAGAAGAATACCACTTGGGCGTCTCAGTATGCAATGAAGAGAAAACATCCAATCATATCTCAAAAAATTAACATTGTGAAGGTTCTTCTCTGAACCCCATAACAAATGGCTAATCTTTTACTTTTCATTAAAAATTTAAATTTTAATAAGTCACGTAAATAACGTTTTAAAAGTGCCTTTCCTGAGATAACGTTTTTTAAGCCTGGTTTGTTTGATTACATGTAATTAATTTGATAGTCCCCAACAGATGAGTAATGACTATAGGTAGGATAGCAGGTAGTTGAACAGGCATGTGTTGATAAATATGATGGGTCGGTAGAAAGTCCCATTATTCCTAAATCTGACCTCATGTTACCTTCCCCCTTCATTTGTGGAAGTCCTAAAGGCATTTTTTCTCTTGGGGCATCCTCCCAATTTAACTTGGCAATGTAGTTATTATAGAGCCTTTGGATATAGCCAGCGCAACTTCAGCATTGAGATTTAGCTTCTTACACGACGTTGTTGTCTTTATATATGTGTTTGGCCTTGGCATTAGTTCCGTTCGGTATTGGTTAGTACGCGGACCTTTGTAAGTCGAAAAATACTTCTGATGGCTTTTCTAGCAATCCTGATCTAATTAATACCTGAGTTTTACGTACATTGTTTTGTTAGCGTTCTGGCCACATATCCACACATTAGCACTGGTTTAATCACTGTTTTATATATCCTGATTTAAGAAAGTCGTATTAGACCTCTGAATTTAAAAGTATTATAAGAGTTATATATACATCAGTTAGCTACCTGAATATTCCCTTTTATTTCTTATGTTACAACGTTATCTACGATATCTAAAATGTTGCAATCCTTTAAAATTATATGGGTCTATTGTTACGTTATGCCCTACTCTACGTCATCTCTTTTGTATGTTAAAGAACATTTATATGCTTTATTACTGACTATTAGACCGTTTTTTTATGCTAATATCATTATTTTATAGTATTCTAATAATTTATGGATTAAATCCGGATAGCAAATTGATATTCTTCACTTTCTCGGAAAAATATTATTTTAACACACAAAATCCTATTAAATTGCCAAAACCTTCCTTGCATATTCTATTCACTCATGAGGGGCAGCAGCAATATCAGTACCATAATAAGGCGTATAGTACTGGACTGGCTAATCGTTGGATAATGGGAAGCATGAGTTTTAATGTTTTCGGGACTGCCATCTGTTAGCGGAGAGCAGAGATATTAGTACCAAGTTAATGCATATAGTAATTGTTGCTTGAACTTTATTATTATTAAACAACACTATATTTTCTAGTAAAATCATCATGACTTTACAGTAAGACAAATTTTCGAACGTTGGTTATGGAAACATCATGTACATACCACCAGGTTCCCTATGTCGATATCCAGCAAAATCGTTGTAATAAGGAGACGGCAAACAAAAATCCAGAGATAAAAATATGCATCAAGAAAGTCTGTTTTATTCAACAGTCGAATAAACTACAGATTCTTGATTCAAATAATCAAAAAATCAATAAACAGCTTAGTAAAATAGAAATAACGCCTATTTAAGATGTAATCCATTAACGGGCCAAGGTACAAAGCACTCCTGGCATATGCTAATGATATGGATCTCATAAGAAACTTTCTCCGGTCCGCAAACATCTTTAACAAAGTGCACGAAAAATGTTTCACTTAAAATCAACGAAATGAAAACCGAATACAAGCGAATCAACAGAAGAGACCAATTTAATAAATTTAGAAAAAACATTAAAGTCAACAACTACAATTTCGAAAGTATGAATCACTTTAAATTTGCTGTGGCAAAAATCATCATACTTGGGTTACATTGATATTTATGTAGCAATCAGCTGTAAAAGTCATTGCCTTTTTCGTGTCGTATCATATTTTAGCATATCATATTTTGAGTGAAATTGATCCTAAATGCGTCTAATAATATTAAGTTTGTAAAACAGCTGTCCGTTTATGCTCATTCGTTCACCTTTTGTAAAACAGTCTGTGTAAATATAAGGGATTTATATAATCTGTTCATTTCGTAATCGTTTCGTTTTATAATTCTAGTTCTCTTGCTTTTATTTTCTATGGTAATACATATACATACCCAATTCAAAAGGGAGAAAACCCTTTTTCTCCCTTTCGAGTTCTAAATTAAATATAAACATTATTCTCCCTTTCTCCCTATATTTTATATAAAGATCATCGTCATCGTATAGTCAGAACGCAACAAGATTCTATTGCCTTTTCTTCTTTTTGTCTTTCCTTTTTTATTGAAAATACAGCCAGGTAAATGACGTTTTTAAAATTTATGTCAATATTTCTGAAGTGCCTTTCCTTGGATAATTTTTTTTAAGCCCAGTTCGTTTGATTACATGTAATTAATTTGATATTCCACAACAGATAAGTATTGATTGTAGGTAGGATAGCAGGTGTTGATAAATATAATGGGTCGGTAGATAGTCTCATTATTCCTAAATCTGACCATATGTTACCTCCTCCTTCATTTGTGGAAGTCTTAAAGGCATTTTTTCTCTTGGGGCATCCTCTCAATTTAACTTGGCAATGCAGTTATTATAGAGTCTTTGGATAAAACCAGCGCAACTTTAGCACCGAGATTTAGTTTCTTGTACGACGTTGCTATCTTTATATATGTGTTTGATCTTGGAATTAGCTCTGTTCGGTATTGGTAAGTCCGTAAGTAATATCGGTATAGTACCTCTGTAAGTCGGAAAATACCTCTGATGGCTTTTCTAGCAATCCTGGTCTAATTAATACGTTCTCCTCACGTATCCACACATTAGCACTGGTTTGATCACTATTTTATATATCCTGATTTTAGAGATTCGAATTAGACTTCTGGATTTAAAAGAGGGTTATATATACATAAACATCAGTTAGCTACCTAAATATTCCCTTTTATTTTTTATGTAACAACATTACCTACGGCATCTAAGACGCTGCAATCTTTCAAAACTATATGGCTTTATTGTTCCGTTATGCCCTACTCTCGATCCTCTCTTTTGTATGTTAAAGAACATTTATTTGCTTTTCTTATTAGTGACTATTAGACCATCAGTCAGACTATCAGTCAGTCCCACGGATTCTGGGGGGGCAAAATTCTGACATATTTTAGAAAACCATCTAACAGACATATATCTCTAAAAATTGCAACTTTCAATGCAAGAACCCTGCTATCAGAAGAAAAATTCATAGAAATGGAATCTGAACTTGATAAAATCAATTGGGACATTGTTGTAGTCGCTGAGGTCAGAAGGAAAGAAGAAAGCCTAACCACTTTAAAATCCGGTCACATTTTCTATCAGGTCGGAGAAAACTATGGGAATGGAGGCATTGGGCTCTTTATTAATAAAAAACTAGCTGAGAATACCATATCAGTAAAAGCAGTTTCCACAAGAGTTATACTTGCAAAATTACAACTTAACACCCGTTACTCCATAAAGATCATTCAAGTCTATGCACCAACATCGAGTCACGCTGACGAAGAAATAGAACAGTTCTATGATGACTTGTAGACAGCTGTTTCAGAAGACCAAGAACATTTTACGGTAATATGTGGCGACTTTAATGACAAAATAGGAATAAGCACTGACCCAGCTGAAAATTCCCTCGGAAATTTTAGCACACCAGGTAGAAACGAAAGGGGCGAAATACTCTTAAATTTCCTATAAGAAAACAATCTATATTTAATAAATAGCTTCTTCTATAAGAAGATCCATAGAAGATGGACTTGGAAGAGCCCCTATGGTAAGACAAAAAATGAGATCGACTTTATCATCACGGACAAAAAACATACAGTCAAAGATGTTACAGTCTTAAATCAATTTTCGGTTGCAAGCGATCATAGAATGGTCCAAGCAACTGTAGAAGTCAATATTAAGCAAGAAAGACTGAAGATGATAAAAAGTAAAAAATTCAAACCTTGGATGCGCCCAACGAATGAACTTGAGTTTGAAAATTATATCACCAGTAACTTACTCAGAAATACAACAAGAGAAGACATAAATAACCTAAACGAAAAAATAGTAGATACATTAACACAAGCTCAGGAAAAATTTGGCCCTAAACATGGAAAAGAACAAAAAAATAGTAAAGAAACGAAACAAAAAATGGAAGATCGTAGAATGCTGAGAAGTCAAGGAAATGTTTACTCACAAGATATAAACAACATAAATAAAGAAATCTCTAAAGCCATCAGACGGGATATTAGAAAATACAACAACGAGAAAATTATAAAAACTATAGAAGACAACAAAAGCATGAAAGCATTGAGGAGAAAAATAGAAAATGACAAAAAAGAAATCTTCCAACTTAAAGACAAAAATGGAAATATTATCTCAGATAGACCCAGCATATTACATATAGTGGAAAGTTTCTCTGAAACATTATATAAAAGTCAACTTATTCCAGAGCTCATCGAAAAACCAATACAAAAGGTACATAATGTAGGATCGGAGGATATACCAGATCTATCACGAGAGGAAATTCAACATGCCCTCAAAAATACGAAAAATAATAGAGGTCCGGGGGAAGATGGTGTAGTCATTGAGACAATTAAACTAGGA